>NC_084621.1:51499477-51646977 GCF_033978795.1 Nerophis ophidion | reverse complement strand
CCTTTTCTTTTAACACTCAATACATGTTTGGTAACTGAGGAAACTAATTGTTGAAGCTTTGGAAGTGTAATTATTTCTAATTCTTTTTTTATGTAGAGCATCAGTCGTTCAACCGTCCGGGGTCTCCGCTGTCGTATTTTACGCTTCATCATGCGCCACACATTTTCGATGGGAGACATGTCTCGACTGCAGGCGCGCCAGGAAAGTACCCGCACTCTTTTACTATGAAGCCACGCTGTTGTAACACGTGGCTTGGCATTGTCTTGCTGAAATAAGCAGAGGCGTCCATGATAATATTGCTTGGAGGACAACATATGTTGTTCCAAAACCGGTATGTACCTTTCAGCATTAATGGTGCCTTCACAGATGTGTAAGTTACCCATGCCTTGGGCACTAATACACCTCCATACCATTACAGATGCTGGCTTTTGAACTTTGCGCCAATAACAATCCGAATGGTTGTTTTCCTCTTTGTTCCGGAGGACACCACGTCCACATTTTGCAAATATAATTTGAAATGTGGACTCGTCAGACCACAGAACACTTTTCCACTTTGCATCAGTCCATCATAGATGATCTCGGGCCATTGATCTGGGTATTGTTGATGAATGGGTTTTGCTTTGCATAGTAGAGTTTTAACTTGCACTTACAGATGTAGCGACCAACTGTAGTTACTGACAGTGGTTTTATGAAGTGTTCCTGAGCCTATGTGGTGATATCCTTTACACACTGATGTCGGTTTTTGATGCAGTACCGTCTGAGGGATCAAAGGTCTGTAATATCTAAGATCACAGTACGTGCAGTGATTTCTCCAGATTCTCTGAACCTTTTGATGATTTTACAGACCGTAGATGGTAAAATCCCTAAATTCCTTGCAATCGCTCGCTGAGAAATGTTGTTCTAAAGCTGTTCGACAATTTGCTTACAAAAGTGGTGACCCTAACCCCATCATTGTTTGTGAATTACTTAGCATTTCATGGAAGCTGCTTTTACACCCAATCCTGGCACCCACCTGTTCTCAATTAGCCTGCACACCTGTAGGATGTTCCAAATAAGTGTTTGATTAGCATTCCTCAACTTTATCAGTATTTATTGCCACCTTTCCCAACTTCTTTGTCACGTGTTGCTGTCATCAAATTGTAAAGTTAATGATTTTTTGCAAACAAAAAAATATTCATCAGTTTGAACATCAAATATGTTGTCTTTGTAGCATATTCAACTAAATATGGGTTGAAAATTATTTGCAAATCATTGTATTCTGTTTATATTTACACCTAACACAATTTTATATATATATATATATATATATATATATATCAGTGACGTGCTGTCAGGGGAGGCAAGTCAGTCAGTGCCTCACCTTGCCATCAGGTGGCTTAACCATGACATGTTCAAAAACGAAGCAATAAAATCAAATGAGTTTTAATATTTCATCGTTGATGTAAAAACTATCAGACTGCGTGGTGGGTAGTAGTGGGTTTCAGTAGGCCTTTAAGAAGTAGAAGAAGAAAACAACAGACAACAACTGCTATGCTTCCCTCAAACTGTCACGCTTTTTCGCCTTAAAAATGGAGGATTTGATTTCTAAAATAAGGAATTTTTCAAGACTGGACTTTCAATCAAAGTAAGAAGTCATTAATACTGGGAGACCAGCACCAGAGCTGCCAGATTTGATTCAAAGGTGTGTGGTATCGAGGACAGAAACTATCTTGTTCATTCCAAAAGGATTGGTATTCTGTGATAAGAATCAATCAATCAATGTTTATTTATATAGCCCCAAATCACAAATGTCTCAAAGGACTGCACAAATCATTACGACTACAACATCCTCGGAAGAACCCACAAAAGGGCAAGGAAAACTCACACCCAGTGGGCAGGGAGAATTCACATCCAGTGGGACGCCAGTGACAATGCTGACTATGAGAAACCTTGGAGAGGACCTCAGATGTGGGCAACCCCCCCCCCCTCTAGGGGACCGAAAGCAATGGATGTCGAGCGGGTCTAACATGATACTGTGAAAGTTCAATCCATAGCGGCTCCAACACAGCCGCGAGAGTTCAGTTCAAGCGGATCCAACACAGCAGCGAGAGTCCCGTCCACAGGAGACCATCTCAAGCGGAGGCGGATCAGCAGCGTAGAGATGTCCCCAACCGATACAGGCGAGCGGTCCATCCTGGGTCCCGACGAGCGGTCCATCCTGGGTCTCGACTCTGGACGGCCAGTACTTCATCCATGGTCATCGGACCGGACCCCCTCCACAAGGGAGGGGGGGGCATAGGAGAAAGAAAAGAAGCGGCAGCTCAACTGGTCTAAAAAGGAGGTCTATTTAAAGGCTAGAGTATACAGATGAGTTTTAAGGTGAGACGTAAATGCTTCTACTGAGGTAGCATCTCGAACTGTTACCGGGAGGGCATTCCAGAGTACTGGAGCCTGAACGGAAAACGCTATCTAGCCCGCAGACTTTTTTTGGGCTCTAGGAATCACTAATAAGCCGGAGTCTTTTGAACGCAGATTTCTTGCCTTGGACATACGGTACAATACAATCGGCAAGATAGGCTGGAGCTAGACCGTGTAGTATTTTATACGTAATTAGTAAAACCTTAAAGTCACATCTTAAGTGCACAGGAAGCCAGTGCAGGTGAGCCAATACAGGCGTAATATGATCAAACTTTCTTGTTCTTGTCAAAAGTCTAGCAGCCGCATTGTGTACCAACTGTAATCTTTTAATGCTAGACATGGGGAGACCCGAAAATAATACGTTACAGTAATCGAGACGAGACGGAACAAACGCATGGATAATGATCTCAGCGTCTTTAGTGGACAGAATGGAGCGAATTTTAGCGATATTACGGAGATTAAAGAAGGCCGTTTTAGTAACGCTTTTAATGTGTGACTCAAAGGAGAGAGTTGGGTCGAAGATAATACCCAGATTTTTTACAGAGTCACCTTGTTTTATTATTTGGTTGTCAAATGTTAAAGTTGTATTTTTAAATAGAGGTCGGTGTCTAGCAGGACCGATAATCAGCATTTCCGTTTTTTTGGCGTTAAGTTGCAAAAAGTTAGCGGACCCCCATTGTTTAATTTCATTAAGACACGCTTCCAGCTGACTACAGTCCGGCGTGTTGGTCAGCTTTAGGGGCATGTAGAGTTGGGTGTCATCAGCATAACAGTGAAAGCTAACACCGTATTTGCGTATGACGTCACCCAGCGGCAGTGTGTAGATGCTGAAGAGTGCAGGGCCAATGACCGAACCCTGGGGAACTCCACACGCTACCTTAACATAGTCCGAGGTCACATTGTTATGGGAGACGCACTGCATCCTATCAGTAAGATAAGAGTTAAACCAAGACAGGGCTGAGTCCGACATACCAATTCGTGTTTTGATACGCTCTAATAAAATATCATGATCGACGGTATCGAAAGCAGCGCTAAGATCGAGGAGCAGCAACATAGATGACGCATCAGAGTCCATCGTTAGCAATAGATCATTAGTCAATTTTTGCGAGGGCTGTCTCCGTCGAGTGATTTGCCCTGAAACCGGATTGAAAGGTTTCACATAGATTGTTAAACGCTAAGTGTTCATTATGCTGCTCTGCAACAATTTTTTCGAGGATTTTCGAAATAAAGGGAAGGTAAGACACCGGTTGGTAGTTTACCATGAGGTTAGGATCGAGGTTAGGTCTTTTAAGGAGAGGATGAATAACCGCTTTTTTGAATGCTAGGGGAACAGTGCCCGAGGAAAGTGATAAGTTTATAATATTTAGCACTGATGGACCTAATAATACAAAAAGCTCCTTGATAAGTTTCCCAGGAAGAGGGTCAAGTAAACATGTTGTTTGTTTTATTCCATTTACACGTTGTAACAATTCTTCTAATGTTATTTCATCAAAAAATGGCTTTGTGGCTGTGCTACAGAAAACGTCTTTATTGCTTTCCCTACCTTTTTTTCTCAACGAGTGACCGTGTTTGGAACCAAATGGGATATACTGAGGTGGCGACTTGTCCAGAGTGTACGTGCCTTCTGCCCGAACGCAGCTGAGATAGGCTCCAGCATCCCCCGCAACCCGAGAGGTACAAGCGATAGAAAATGGATGGGATGGATCTGAAAAACCTGCCAAGAAGCCTCGAAAAACTTGGAAGCTCATCTTCCCACATTCAAGGTCAGATTTCTTGAAAAACGTTTGGAATATCACGTTTTGATCTGGCTCTAAATGAGACTAAATATCAGCATCCACAATGCCAATGTAAAGGAACATTGTGAGATATTAAAAGACCTGATTAACGCCACTTGCTTTTTGGGGAAACAGTAGCTTGTATTTTGTGGCAAGTATCTTGAGAAAGAGAGATTTTTAAAACTGAAAAGAAAAAGAGAAAAAGGAGGACTTCTACAACAAAGTCATAGAGATCTTCATCCAGAAGGAAAGGCGAATGGACTTCATTTACAAGTAAAGGTAAGATATTCTGTCTAGTGCAGAGGTCCCCAAAGTCCGGTCCGCGGGAAGTCCATTCCATCCATCCATGTTCTACCACTTATTCCCTTTGGGGTCGCTGGTGCCTATCTAAGCTACAACCGGGCGGAAGGCGCAGTACACCATGGACAAGTCGCCACCACATCACAGGGCCAACACAGATAGACAGACAACATTCACACTCACATTCACACACTAGGAGACAATTTAGTGTTGCCAATCAACTTATCCCCAGGTGCATGTCTTTGGAGGTGGGAGGAAGCCGGAGTACCCGAAGGGAACCCACGCAGTCACGGGTAGAACATGCAAACTCCACACAGAAAGATCCCGAGCCCGGGATTGAACCCAGGACTACTCAGGACCATCGTATTGTGAGGCAGACGCACTAACCCCTCTGCCACCGTGAAGCCGTGGTACTAATGATTTGAAAAGTGTTCAATAAAAAAAAAATAAAATAAAATAAAAAAAAAAATATATATATGTATATATATATATTGCATTATTATTTTTTTTAAATCTTTCCTTCCTATCAATTCATATTGTCTAAAAAAGCATTTTCCCATCGATAATGTGACATCGATGTGTCGGTGTGTGAGGAATATATATATGTATATATATATATATATATATATATATATATATATATATACATATATATATACATATATATATATACATATATACATATATACGTATATATATATACATATATACATATATACGTATATATATATACATATATATATATATATATATACATATATATATATACATATATACGTATATATATATACATATATATACGTATATATATATACATATATAAACATATATATATATATATATACATATATATATATATATATACATATATATATATACATATATACGTATATATATATACATATATATGTATATATATATATACACAAACACACACACATCCCCGGCCACTACACCACTGAGTAGGTACAAGACAGCATGAATTGATTAACGTGGACCCCCACTTAAAACATTTGAAAAATGTATTCAGGAGTTACCATTTAGTGGTCAATTGTACGGAATATGAACTGTACTGTGCAATCTATTAATAAAAGTTTCAATCAATTCAAATAATCAAATGCTGTACTTACACTTTTTGACCACATGGAGGTGCTGTTTCTCAGCCACAACGTGACAAAGTGAGAAACGGCTGCATATGACGTCATATGACCACGCTCGCGTCTTAGCACCAAGAAAACATCCTTAATAGTTTTAAAACAATACGCACATGCATTGGAGATGACAGCCAAATATTTGGACCAGGAAATCAACTGCAAAATGGAAACACATTTTTTTTCTTATTAGCATCACGATCATAGCCATATAGCTCTTGTTAATGTTAATCATATACGTTACCTACCGATGCACGAATAAGTCCAACATTGTCTTTCACGGACATTTGTAGACCCTTCCTGGTGTAAAGTCCTGAATATTTTCTACTTGAAATCCTGCCTTCGAAGGAAGTGCGCTCCAGCAGTCATTTCAACACTCGAAGTCGGTGATGATGAATAGTTTGAATCTTTCAATACTATTTTAACAATGTAAAAATTCTCTGTATCGCAATTCAATATTTTTTCAATGATACTTTGCATACTTGCCTCGAAATCTTTCAAAGTACAGTGGGGCAAAAAAGTATTTAGTCAGCCATCGATTGTGCAAGTTCTCCCACTTAAAATGATGACAGAGGTCTGTAATTTTCATCATAGGTACACTTCAACTGTGAGGGACAGAATGTGAAAAAAAACAGGAATTCACATTGTAGGAATTTTAAAGAATTTATTTTTAAATTATGGTGGAAAATAAGTATTTGGCCAACCATTCAAAGCTCTCACTGATGGAAGGAGGTTTTGGCTCAAAATCTCACGATACATGGCCCCATTCATTCTTTCCTTAACACGGATCAATTGTCCTGTCCCCGTAGCAGAAAAACAGCCCCAAAGCATGATGTTTCCACCCCCATGCTTCACAGCAGGTATGGTGTTCTTGGGATGCAACTCAGCATTCTTCTTCCTCCAAACACGACGAGTTGAGTTTATACCAAAAGGATACATGGATGATACAGCAGAGGATTTGGAAATTGTCATGTGGTCAGATGAAACCAAAATATAACTTTTTGGTATAAACTCAAATCGTCGTGTTTGGAGGAAGAAGAATACTGAGTTGCATCCCAAGAACACCACACCTACTGTGAAGCATGGGGGTGGAAACATCATGCTTTGGGGCTGTTTTTCTGCTAAGGGGACAGGACGATTGATCCGTGTTAAGGAAAGAATGAATGGGGCCATATATCGTGAGATTTTGAGCCAAAACCTTCCATCAGTGAGAGCTTTGAATGGTTGACCAAATACTTATTTTCCACCATAATTTACAATTAAATGCTTTAAAATTCCTACAATGTGAATTCTGGGATTTTTTTTTCACATTCTGTCTCTCACAGTTGAAGTGTACCTATGATGAAAATTAGATAAGATAGTACTTTATTCATATTCAAATTACAGACCTCTGTCATCATTTTAAGTGGGAGAACTTGCACAATCGGTGGCTGACTAAATACTTTTTTGCCCCACTGTATGCCCAAAGTTTGGGCATATTTTTTAAAGATTTAGAGGAAAATGGGAAGGGTTGGCAAGTATATGGCCCAAACCTGCACTCTTGCATGTAAACAGACATGCCCTCCACATCAAACCCACAAGTGCTTTTAAGTCATGTGATTGCAACCCAGCTCTCTGCACACAAACGCACACACTTTCTCACATGATAGTTTCTAAGTATGATTTTAAAACTGGCAATCAGAGTGCTTAGTAACTCATTTCTATCAAATCACTGAGCATTCGTCTAATTCAAAGGTGTCAAACCCAAGACCCAGGGCCCAGTTCTGGCGCGCCACACCATTCTATGTGGCCCGCAAAAGCCTGGAAAAAATGGGTTTCAATAATAAATTTATTTTTTTTACCAAATGCATTCGTCCTTTCAATTTTGACAGAAAAAATGCATATTTTAAAATTTTCTCATCATACCAAATTAATTATTATATACTGTACTGCAAAACTATTTTGTGTGATAAAAACGAAGTTAAATATCTGCTTGTCAACTTTATTTATGGTTTTAAACCAAGTTATACATGAAGAAATGTAATAATCAAATGCATATGCATTTCGATTAATCACAGGTTATTACCCGCATGCATAATGTAAATAAATTTTAAAAAAAGTGGCCCTTTGAAAGCAGCCATTACTGCGATGTGGCCCTCAATGAGAATAAGTTTGACACCCCTGACATCATTCTGAAGCCTCTCAGCTGCAGGATCTAAAAATGTTCTCCAAATAGTTTTGTATGTCCGGCCATTGAGCCACAAAAGCAACATCCTGGAATATGTCATGTTGGAAAAACACTTTTCACCACAAAATTGTGACTGTTGGCTATTTTACCCTCACATCCGCAAAGTGCTCGAAAAACATCCTTCCTGGTTTCCATCAACATACTGTCAGGCGTCAACACTAAGAACAAAAAATATACGACTTGTGATGCATCATGTTGTATGCTTGCATGTTCGAATTAAAAATAAACTCACACTCAAAAAAGGAGGCCATTAGCATTAAAAGTTATTTGTTTGTACATCTAAGAAAAATAAGCATATATTTAATGTATTAAATAAACAATATGTGCTGTTCCACACTCAAATGACAAATTTTATGAATTGCTGTGCTTTTTTTTTTTTAAGAATGTCATTTCATGTAAGTTTTCCCCATTTTCAAGGCTTCATCAAAACAATAAAGATATGATATAATAATCGATAGATGCAACCTCACTGCAATAATCATGAGAATAACTCAGACTGGTCAATCATTTTGTGGTATTGACATCAAAATAACAGTACAGAACAGCGCTGACAAAAACAAAAATAATAAGATTTTCAAGTAGTCACATCCAGATAAATACAAACATTTTTGATGAAACCGTACTGATGAAAAACTCATTGCATTTTAGATAAATAATGGTGACCATACACAGTGTCAATGTAGTCTGGCTATACTGCATCGCATTTGCTCAGTAAGACAACCTGCTGCTAAATCATAAGGTGATATCTAAACAAATTAAACAAAGAAAAAACTGTTTATGTGACAAAAGAGGGGCTACTGCATTAAAATAAATGGGACGGTCAATGTTAAAGGTGAACACAAATTAGCAAAAATGCAGAGAATATCAAACATTTTTTAAAATCTACTTCTTAGAATTGGAGACGTCCGTGTTGGAAAAACAAAACAAACAGAACCAAATTCCCAACCTTATCTAAAGGCCACTGAGGCTTCCTTCACTAATTAATAAAGACTTGGCCAAATAGAAATAATGGGAATCCATCCAACTATTTCCAAGTAATCCTGTTTAAACTCACATTTTCAGATACAGCCGTCTGGTACTGAGACCTGATCCTAATATTTTGACCATAAAGTTTACATAAATTAGGACTGTTGGTATGTCACATTTTAGTATATCATATTTCTACACTGGTAATGCCAGCTAAGATGAAGTGATCTACTTGGCATTTAATTTTCAGTTTTTTTGTGTGCCATATTAATAGTAAACCATTGAGCATGGGACAACATTATTAGGGACACTTTTTAGTTGAAACTCCAGCGTCCTAAATGACCTCCAAAATGAAATTATGACTGAAAACGACCACAGGATGGATTTTAAATGTTCATTTCGCAGGTTGTGTGTCCAATAGACAAAGGGAGTACACCAGGAATATTGGAACTAAATTCTTTCAAGGGCCACATTTCCAGAAAGCTGAGGACCGGGGGGCCAGACTCTTCCATTCACTACTTATTTTGTATATTCCAGAGACTGGAGAACCAGCGTTGTCTACAGTTGACATTTGATTCTGGTCTATTTATTTTGTCAGAGTTAAAGGAGAATTCTGGTGTTTTTAAGGACCTTCTGCAAAAAACAAAAACAATAAGCGAGACAAATATCATCCAAGACTGCATTTTTAAAATCGGCTGGAAACATTTTTAGAGTTGAATTTGCAGCCCAAGTGGGTGAAAAAAAAAAAAGACCTAAAATGGAACCTTGAGGAAGATTACTTGTAAATCTAAAGAGGTTGGACAAATAACATCTGATTGTATCTGAAGTAAACAAGCTGCAACACCTTACTTACATACTGCAGATCACAATATGGGAAACAAAGTGTAACTTGTAAATGTAAAGAGGAGAGAACTTATAGGGGTGCCTTGAGGAACGCCTCGGTTATGCAAATCATAAGTTTAAGGTTAAAAATTGAATGCAAGAATCTGGCAATGTGTTTACAGTGGTCCAAGTTCCTCTATACGACAGGACCACTTTAGCTTTTCTAGGACTTTGCTACAAAAACGTTTGTCTCCCAGGTTTTGAACTGAACTCGGGCCAGTTGAAACACCCTAGTGTACATTATTTGAGCAAAACATTAAAGTGTGTCAGGAAACGCACACTAATTCATTTAGTTGTCTAACAGCACCTTGTTAAAGAGCGACGTGGACAAGACCATCCAGAATCCAGCAAGTTCTAAGGCATCTCTGATTGGTTTATCTCCTGACCAGCATTATTATAAATTATTACACCTGGCTTTCTGTATCATGTGATTCCCAGACATATTATCACTAGTTTGCCCACAACTGAAAAATAAATTTAGTTTTATTTCTTACATCATTCTGAAAAACAGTATGGCAGTGTGATGAACTGGAACTGGAAGAGTCAAACATATTCAGCAAACCGGTGGCGCCGAAAGAAAACTCTTTGCAAACAAGTGAAGACAAAACATATCCTGTAATGTCTGCTGATAAAAAAATATTTGTTTTCCCCCCAAAGTGTTCAATAAACCACGTCCTCCCATACCATCCGTGGACTTCTCCATACTTCAGAGGATTCACACGCGCCAGCGTTTTTGAGTTTAGTTGTCTTTACACGCCTCAGACACTAGAGGGCGGTGGCGTACATCTCACAGTAAAAAGCAATCCAACGACAGAGAAGTCCAGCACCCCTTGGAAAGGCCACGCCCATTTGGATGAGTGCAAAACTAAGCGACAATCAATGCAGGAGAAGTGGAGAGAAGGTCCAACAAGACTCCGGTTCTGAGACAGCAAAGTGATCCGTGCCAGAATTCATCGTCTGCAAGATTAAAAACCTTGGAGGGTCAGTGAGTCCGAGCTAAATGACGACACAAAAGGCTGTGTTCACTTCCATTCCCTGTCTTGACCGACGTGTGCGTTGGACTTCACAACATCCACAGCACCCCAAAAAGAATCCAATAAATCAGCAGTATCTGGCCGACTCTTCAAAAAATAAAAAACAACAACAGCGATGAAACATGAGTCAATTTGTCAACTTCTTAAAAAAAAAAAATCGACCAATATAAACATTCGTTCTGTTCTGGGTCAGAGTCAGGTCAAGTGATGGGGGCGAGGGCGGGGTCAGGTGATCCGAAGGTGTCATAAGGCCACGACGGTGCACGGGTGTTTGAGTTTACAAGGCAGGACTCCTCTGTTGAGCTGATAAAACTCCACCAACTGGATCAGGTCGGTGAATTTGGTGGCACCGTCGTCAAGGCTGAAGAAGGATTGGCCGTCCTCCTCACACTGACAGGATGGAAGAGAAACATATTTCAGTCTGTGTTCCACTGCGCAAATCAGTAATGGTGCACGCGTATCATCTAGTTGTAATTCTTAGTAGATTCTTCAAAATGTACAGTTGAGGACCTTCTGAAAATGTAAAGCAAGGCAGCAGTCCAAGGTGTACGGGGCACATTGTTGAATGTGATCAAAAAGTACTTATAAACACACCGAAATATTTTGACCAGGTAATTTTTTATCAGATAAAATAGACAAACTATTAGAAAACCCACTATTTTAAATGTTCTGTGTTCCTTATGCTTCACTACTAGTGTATTAGTCTTAGTATTTTAACGGTTTCATTGGATAAGCTTTTATTGGTTTAAATATTGGTTTGTCCTGTAGCACTTTAAAGGCCTACTGAAATGAGATTTTCTTATTTAAACGGGGATAGCAGGACCATTCTATGTGTCATACTTGATCATTTCGCGATATTGCCATATTTTTGCTGAAAGGATTTAGTACACCATAAAGTTCGCAACTTTCGTTGCTAAGAGAAATGCCCTGTCTTTACCGGAAGTCGCAGATGATGTCACATGTTTGATGGCTCCTCACATATTCACATTGTTTTTAATGGGAGCCTCCAACAAAAAGAGCTATTCAGACCGAGAAAACGACAATTTCCCCATTAATTTGAGCGAGGATGAAAGATTTGTGTTTGAGGATATTAATAGCGACGAACTAGAAAAAAAAAAAAAACAAGTTATAAAAAAAAAAACAACGCGATTGCATTGGGACGGATTCCGATGTTTTTGGACACATTTACTAGGATAATTCTGGGAAATCCCTTATCTTTCTTTTGTGTTGCTAATGTTTTAGTGAGTTTAACAGTACCTGATAGTCGGAAGTGTGTCTCCACGGGTGTCTTGACTCCAATGTCTCAGGGGAGTCGACGGCAGCTATGGACGCCACAAGCTCAGCTTTTCTCTGGTAAGAAGCGACTTTTTAACCACAATGTTTTCACCGAAACCTGCTGGTTGACATTCCGTCGTGATTCATCTTCGATTGACTGCTCTCTGATCCATAGTAAAGTTTCAGCTCCGGGAATTTTAAACAAGGAATCACCGTGTGTTTGTGTGGCTAAAGGCTAAAATTTCCCAACTCCATCTTTCTACTGTGACTTCTCCAATATTAATTGAACAAATTGCAAAAGATTCAGCAACACAGATGTCCAAAATACTGTGTAATTATGCCGTTAAAGCAGACGACTTTTAGCTGTGTGTGTGCGCAGCGCTCATACTTCCTAAAAACCCGTGTCGTCTTGCGTACACGTCATCATTACACGACGTTTCCAGGACGAAACTCCCGGGAAATTTAAAATTGCAATTTAGTAAACTAAAAAGGCCGTATTGGCATGTGTTGCAATGTTAATATTTCATCATTGATATATAAACTATCAGACTGCGTGGTGGGTAGTAGTGGGTTTCAGTAGGCCTTTAAGATTTATCTAAATGAAAAGTGCATAAAAAATAAAATCGATTATTATTAGTTATTATTTCAAGCGGGCGTTGTTGCATACTACTTTATTCAGCGGTCCTTGAACGCACCATAAAACACCTGCATTTTGGATTCCTCCGATTATGGAATGATCACGCTGTTCTACGAGAAAACAGCTTTCAGGTTCAATGCTCAGACAGCAATGTGTTCATTCAAATTTATTGTTTGTTGAGGATCCCAATTACCTGAAGCACAAACGCCAGGCTGCCTGAGGTCCTTTTCAAAAGTTCAAAATAAAATAACACACAGATCCAGTTACAAAACATACACAAATCCAATTACAAGTAAAAGAAAGGAAAAGATTTACATTGTGGTACTTTTTTTCTTAATGGTGGAAGACGTTAATGTCTCTTGTTTTCATGTTGACATTTAAGCTCGCGGGCTGGCAGCAGTCAGTCAGTGAGTTTCCAAAGTGCACTTATCAATCACAGTTTTGAAATTATTTGTATTGAAAATGGTAATACAAACCTTCAGGAGTTTTTTACAGTGGTTATCATCAATAACGCTTATGCTTGCATCCCTAGCCAGGGGTGTCCAAAGTGCGGCCTGAGGGCCATTTAAAGCCCGCAGCAAAGTTTTTAATGGCCTATTGTATTATAGTTGTATTACACTACAACTTGTAATAGTAGTTCAAAAATACTATTACAAAAAATCATGGGATAAAAGAGCAAATACAGATGACTTCCTGCTTCTCAAGAACGATACCAATAACCGATTAACTGATTTGTATTAATTATCTTTTAAATTTAGATTTCAGCGTAATTAGTGCACACCGTCTTCATAGGCTTTTAAAACACTGTCACAGCTAAACTGGTGTTTTAAGAGGCAGATAACGTTTAATGTGTTGAAGTGTGATTTTTTTTTCCCCTCTTTTCGGAATGTTTGCAAAACATTTGGTGCAAATGGCATGCATATGTCTTACTCTAAAATAGTAAAGAAGTCCCTTGCGATAGACGCAATGTTTTTGCTAAGCTGTCTGTCATGGAGACACGCCCCTCCCAGGTGATGCCACGCCCCCACGTTAAATTTGGGCCAAAAGCCTGATTCTGGAAAAAAAGAAAGATTTGAACTTGAAAAAAAAGTGAAACTGTTAAAAAAATTAGTTTGGACTCTGGGGGGAAAAAAGTTAAAATATATAAAAGGTAAAACCTTGGATTTTTCAGTTTCAGAGTTGATTTTTTTCAGGTACAAAACTAATTAAAATTGACATTTTGTTTAGTCATACGCAAACTGTAGATATACATTGAAAACTACAATATTTTTAGTAATGTACATTTTACTTTGTCTTCATGATTATATACATAACTATTAAATTTGATAAAATATGCATCTACTTTAACAGCGATTTACAGATGAATATTATTTTGATTGAGACAAAAGGGTGGTTATACACTTTTATATTTATTTATAAAACCATTGTTGTATTTTACAGATCTTTCCTGACTGAAACATCCCTAAATTCTGCAACAGTCACAACTTGAACATAAATGTTCAAGTTTTGCTATGAAAAAAAACAAAAACGTAAATAACGTCAGTACGGTTTGATTTAGTTTGGTTTGGCATTTCCATGGTCAAGGGTCCTGACCTGCACCGCTATGCTTTTCAGCACACTTGCGTTGGGTCACAGTAAGGAGATATGTTTGGCTTATGCAAAAACACTGTTGATTGGTCGACAGGGAATTGTCACATCCTGTTACAATGGACGGTAAGAAGGGAACATTGATCATACCTCTGTGGAAAAATAAGCCTGATTAGTAATTAGCCGATGTGGAAAGCATTGCTTAAGTCACATCTTCTGTTTCCTGCTATTTGGCGGTGATAACAGTAAGGAGTTGCCAAATCACCACTCAGCACCACCTGAGGGACAAAAATATTTCATTTAAAAAAACTTACCGGTAGAATCTGGAAATGTTTGATTTTCTGGTGATGGCACAAAGTAAGCACAAAAGCCTTCGGGTTACTCTGACTGACTCGCAGCAGAAACAGACTGTTGGAAGAAAAGAGAAGGTCAGAAAGACACTTTGGAGTTTTCATTGTATTTGAGTTGTGTTCAATTACCCGTCTACTTGACCCTGTTGGTGGATAATGCGATGGGATTCTTCTCTGGTTATTCTGCCGTGGAACCACAGCTGGGCGAGGTGGATGACTGACAACAATATTAGAGGGGAAGACATTTTTTAGAAGATAAACTTGCTGAAAAATGTACTTTGTTCACCTTTATATTTACCAGAGTTTAGTGAGGGGTGATGCAGTGGACTGTGGGAGCCCAAGATGTTCATTCGATGATTCCTCTTCTGGGATAAAAATGTCACAAAAACCGACAATATTAGCTTATGATTTGATATGAGCAACTATTGCACAACTCAAACAAATAATAACACCTTGAATGTGATCATAGAGCATGTGACAGTGACCCATATTTAAATCCCTTGATAAGTCAAATGTCAACAAACATTTACCAGCCGTAAAATTAGGCACTGTTGCACAATTTATTGAGATTCAACACAATACACTTTTGAACCTGCATCTTCTAACTTGGCTGAATAACTATTCATGAAAAAATCTGTCTTGGTTACCGTACTGTCAACCATTGCACATTTGTTAATAATACACACATGCCATGTGTACATAAATGTGTGTCTGTAGATAAGATATGTTCATACTAGGGTTGTATTTTGATACTTAAATTTATTAATAGTATATATTATTTTTTTTATAAATAAATAAATAGTCATATTTTGTTTTACTTTATTTTAAATATACTATATTTGCTTTATTTTAAATGCGGGTGTACCCCGCCTTCCGCCCGATTGTAGCTGAGATAGGCGCCAGCGCCCCCCGCGACCCCAAAAGGGAATAAGCGGTAGAAAATGGATGGATGGGATAAATGCAAATCTTATTGCAGTTAAAGAATAATTTTGGCATTAAATAAGATAGTGAACTTACTAGACAACTTGTCTTTTAGTAGTAAGTAAGCAAACAAAGGCTCCTAAATTAGCTGCTGATGATGCAGTAACATGTTGTGTCATTTCCCATATTATTTTGTCTAAATTAAGGGGGGCAATACTCCGGCTTCCTCCCACTTCCAAAGACATGCACCTGGGGATAGGTTGATTGGCAACACTAAATTGGCCCTAGTGTGTGAATTTGAGTGTGAATGTTGTCTGTCTATCTGTGTTGGCCCTGCGATGAGGTGGCGACTTGTCCAGGGTGTACACTGCCTTCCGGCCGATTGTAGCTGAGATAGGCGCCACCGCCCCCGCGACCCCAAAGGGTATAAGCGGTAGAAGATGGATGGATGGAAGTGGTAGAAAATAGATGGATGAGTGGATTTGGTTGCTTCCTGTTGTAACAGGTTTATCTACACTTATGTTAAAATGTAATAGGCACTTTTTATTATGTTGTTTGGATACTTAAAGTAGTTCTAGGTGATATTACACATTTTGGTTTCAATCAAATACCAAGTAATACATTGGTCTTATTTAAAGTCCTACTGTGTCGACGTATCCCTAAGTTTATAAACAATACAAAAATGACAAAAGGATTTGAGATATCAACATAATGGATGTAATCATTGTAGTACTATCGACTATGTACGGCTCTTGTTCTTGGTATCGTTACAGTCGATGTCTGTGTAGATCCACCCCTGGCATTTGTTTATGTTCAGAGGATTAGCTTGCTGTTAGTGGTTAGCTTATTGTATCCTATTACGGTGTTTAGTGAAGCATGTTCAGCTATTCCTCATCCTTTTAAGAAATGTAGTTTATTTGTCGAAGATTAGTGAGTTAGAAGTAGATTATAAAAACTGCCGATTGGGAATGGATGTTACGTGCTAACTGGCTAGCTATGTTTGCACCGCTTGCAGAACGGCGCTTCAGTTTTTATAGCTTCAACACTATCGTTAGGTTTTTAGGCCAAAATATTTTTGTTCTACCTTTCCTGTCTCCACACCGTGTCTGCTTGTAATGAATGGTCTGTGCGAATGCTTTGACTTACATGTGCTTTGCTCGTATTACAAGCAACATGAGGACGGTGTTTGTCATGTCTGTAAAAAAATTCATGTCCGTAAAAAAATTTGATAAAAAGTACAGTATTTTTCAGAGGCAGCAAAGTACCTATTTCAATTCATGTGCCACAGTACTTTTTAGTACTGGTATACCATACAACTCTAGTACATACAGTATGTGTGTATGTATGTGTATACAAACAGTAAACAGTACAGTATTCCCTTCCGTGCAACTATTCACTAACCAAAATTACATATACATATATATATTTGCCAAATTTTGCTACATTTTTGTTTTGGGAAAATATTCAGTCAGCTTTTGTAAAAGTTTAAGACCTACTACACAAAAATAACTGTAATTGTCTTTGCTTTTGTGAAATTTTTTTGGTTACCAACTTGATTGCATGCAAATCATTTTTACTTTTTTGTCGGTACTTGAATTTTTCTGTAAACAATTGTACTCTTATGGATATTGTATAATCATTTTGTATGTAATGAATGCAGATCTGTTGTTTTATATTATTCAATATTCCATGTTGCTTTTCAGCCCTTTTCAAATAGTGGGGCGGGCCTCCCGAGGAGGACGCAGTGCAATGCCAGGGGGGCACGTGTGACCTTTTTTTTGCCGAACCAGAATATGATGAAGCATATGTAGCACTTGGCTTCACTGTAACCACGGTGGAAGGCGAAGAAAGACCGGCGTGTTGTTTCCTTTAATGTTAATAAACCTAAAATGTTATGCACAGGTATAGTTACAACAATTTAATAGAGAAATTACAGTCACAGTTGGGAATTGAAGTTTAATGTATTAAAAATGTTTATCCAGTAGATGGCAGAAGACGATTATAAAAAACTAACAGTATCTGTGCAACTTTGATGCAGGTAGTGAGTGTGCCTTACACTTATTGCCTTACATTTATCCATCAATAATATCGGCCACCCTTCCTCCCCCGTTTCTCTTTAATATAGCAAAACTACATAACAATCATGTAACAATCAATTATCATGTATCACTCTTTTTGTATTTTACTTTTCTTCTTTCATATCTCTTTAATTGTTCTTTTGTCAGTATAGGTCCAACTTTGTATTTAGTGGTACAATTCAACTTTCTCTTGTCCACTATTTTTCCTTGTTTACGTTTTATGGATTTTTTTTTTTAATATTCCTAACTTAGGTACAGATGCACATTAAAACAATGTTTAAAACAAGTCTATTTGGCGCTGTATCAGTCTGCGGAATCCAGTGCCCAAACAAAGAATCCAAAGACTCAATCTCTGCTTTTTTTATTGACTACGACAGCAACATAATCCGCCATGGCGCCAAAAAAAAAGCAAGAACTTTGATTTTTTTTTTTTTTTATAAACCTGGCGTCTGCCTGGCTCTCCCTTTTCCTCCTTCCTATCTTCTCATTGCCATTTTCGCCTTTAAGATGAAAGTGATGAGAAATTTTTATTAATACATATCATTGAAACATATTCTACATTGTTTTCTGCATGCTGAACTTTAAGTATTATTTATAAAATGTGTCAATATGTTTATATTAATTTGATGTACTTTATTTTTACTACAAGAAGAATTGCTTTACGTTTTGTACACAGTTTTCATTTAACCTTTTTGAATGGATTACTAACAAAAACCGAGGTACCAATGTATTGTATAGTTAAATTGAATCAACGTTAAACTGATAAGTCAGTCCACACTAATTTAGTTATTTTAAAAATTAATGATGAAACTCACCCTCCACGCATGTCCCTCCTCCATGGCGGCGCTCTGAGCTTCCACAGGGTTGTCGATTACCCGGCCTATTGTTCCCGAAAAATCCATTGCCACAAGGGAGTTCTCAGACACACTTCGCTATAAGGGAGGGGGTAGACGTTAGAGCCAAAATAAGGAGTGTCATGGTGCGGACATGCTAAACAGACTTGTCAGCATTTCAAAGTAATGGTATTAAGTCTTAAGAGTTTATAGATGTCAGACTTAGAAAGCTTTAGCTACTCCTGTAATGAGAGAAACATACCACGGGTGCTGAGAAGTGTGAAAGCAGGGTTTTTCTTTGCTGGGGAATCTTGTAATTTTGGTACAATATAATCCCGTACTGTGAAGAAAAGAAAACATAAATCTTACCTGATGAGTGCATGGCAAAGAGGAACAATATACAGACATCTTTTTTAAGCCCAAATTCATGGAACACATCAGAGTTTGCTGTTATAGTGTCCTTATGTCAAGGCAGAAATCGTGTCATTGTGAGCAACATTTCGGATAAAATAGGAGGGGAAGACAAATCAGCACATGTAAATTTTACAGATCTTTCTCTACAACGTCCTTCAGATTGTTGTCATATTCATGCCGATTAATCCATGTTCATTATGAATACAATTAAAAATTTGGACGCAATTAACCCATCTGCTTTGTAAAATGACTCAAAATCTTAGAACATTAATGTGGATAAATGAAATTAATGTTAAAGCCAATGAATAAACATGTTAGGTGCTTATATATTCCCTTCTTTCTTGACTGTTTTTTCTTTTAAAATAAAACGTGATTAATATAATTAGAAATTAATACAATTGTAATTCATCGAATGTAATCTACAGCAACCATGTGATTAATCGGAATACAATTTGTCATGGTTTTACAGCCCTAGTAAATTAACACGTTTACTTGTGGTTAAGGTTTTGTTTCCATGCATAGGGTAATACATTGTTTTTTCATTTCTACACATATTAACATATCTGTGAATGTGGCAATCCTGTACATACATTTTACATATTTTTATGTTTGAGTACCATTTTTAATTACGGTCTTAAGCAAATACAGCTGTTTTGAGATAAGGGCGGTCTCTCAACACATTGTTATGCTTGAAGTTGTAAGCAAAAATTCCCCAACATTAGCTGGTGAAGCACATGTCACAGTGAACCACTTAAGATCTGACCAAAACATCTGGTCTTACTCGTAGCATTGGTTCATAGATAGAGATTGACATAACTTGGTTTTCCAACCATGCGAAGGAAGAAAGTGAGTATGAAGGACAGTGTTGAAAAGAAGAAATGGAATATATTCATTAAGTTAAATAAATAAATCATCAAAGACATGTCAGCGTGTCGCTAACTTGGCAAAACAATTCAAGCGTATCACTTCTAGTCTGCACCACACTGAAACAGAATGAGTCAAATGCCAACAAAGAATGTTAAAACATATCTAAATGGTGGACATTTATCCATGAAAATATGAAAAAGCTACTGATGGTTTGACAGAAAAGCAGCTAGAAGGAGATACAGTGCAGTACAAGTCATGATTGATAAATGCTGTACATTATTATTACATTACTTCATAAAACTTCTGTAGTTACTAATACATTCTATTGTATTGTTTTATATACAATATTCCTTGTCTAATAGTTTTATATTTTGTGGAGGCAAATTACATGTTAAAATTGGGCTGTTTCAGGGGATGAGTGGGCAAGCACCAATTAAATTGATTGTAATTAATTTTAAAGGGAGACGAACTGTTTTGAGTAAAAATCTACGCCACAGAACCTATTAAGCTTGTAAATTGAGCTACAACTAATTTGTTTGATAAATCAAACTAGATATAAATACTTGTTCTGTCTTCATGGTTTGGTATTTGTTCTCTAACTCAGTGGTTCTCAAATGAGGGTACACGTACCCCTGGGGGTACTTAAAGGTATGCCAAGGGGTATGTGAGATTTTTTATTTTTATTTTAAAAAGCAACAATTCAAAAATACTTTATAAATATATTTATTGAATACTACTTCAACAAAATATGAATGTAACAACAACAATGCAATATTCAGTGTTGACAGCTTGATTTTTTTGTGACCATGTTCAATAAATATTAGTATCAAAGATTTCTCTTTTTGGGACGAAATGTTTAGAATCAAGTTCATGAATCCAGATGGATCTCTATTACAATCCCCAAAATGGGCACTTTAAGTTGATGATTACTTCTATGTGTAGAAATCTTTATTTATAATTGAATAACTTGTTTATTTTTCAACAAGTTTATACTTATTTGTATATATTTTTTTCAAAATAGTTCAACAAAGACCACTACAAATGAGCAATATTTTGCACTGTTATACAATTTAATAAATCAGAAACTGATGACATAGTGCTGTATTTTACTTCTTTATCTAATTTTTTTCCAACCAAAAATGCTTTGCTCTGATTAGGGGGTACTTGAATAAAAAAAATGTTCACTGGGGGTACATCACTGAAAAAAGGTTGAGAACCACTGCTCTAACCTACTGAGTCTTACAGGAAAAAAATATCAATGTAATGTTTGTACCTTAAACAATCTAAACGCAGTCATCCAACATGTCCTGCCTTGTTCATCTTCAGCGCACAGAATTCTTAAATCCTTTAACTCCCCTCTGCATTTGTTGGGCTGCGAAGCAACATAAACAGAGTCAACACAGAATTTCATTCTTTGAAAAAATAACATCTCAATGTGTAATGTAGGAGAAAGGTAATTAAAATAATTTTGAAATAAGGGTCATCCGCTGCAGTATCTAATAAATGTATGCATGGCAAAGGCCTCTCGTGAGAGCAGGAGTTCAACTAAAGGTTATCCTTCCCGCTGCTTATGATATTTCACTCGAGCTTCACTCTGTTATCTGACACTCACCTTGATACAAAACTCGTAGTCTTTGGGTGCACCGTGCTGCTTTTTGCCTGTGATGACAGTGAAGATGTTACTGTCTTCAAGGTCTGCTAGTAAATGGAGATGTCTGGGCTCCTGGAGACACAAATAATTAATTTGTCAGATGATGACAGTGACTGAAATCGCCTGAAGTTACACGCAAAAGACAGCAGAAACAGAAATATGCTTAGCATTATTACTATGCGAAAATATGATCTACTCTGCCATTCTTCAGTGACATTAATGTGTTATTACCGTACAATTACAGAGTAAAATACAAGAATCTTAATTCTGAGATACCTTTGATGTTCCTTTTGTAGAACAGTAGAGTCCTGAGCGCCGCAGGAACATGTAAACTTTCTTCCATGACTTTCGGCCCACCTCCTTCACATACAAATAACCCTGGATTTCAGGACAACTACTGGTTGCTAGGAAGTTCTGAAGAGAGGAAATAGAGGTTAAAGCAGGACATTGGTACACATAGAACACAGATATTTAACTAAATTGTTTTGGGGGCCACATTTTCAGAAAGTTAAGGATCAGGGGGCTGGACTTCTCCCTTCACTATTAGTCTTCTTTTGTATACTCTGGAGAACCAACGCCCTCTGCAGTAGAAATCTGATTTCGGTCTATTTATTTTTTCAGACTTACAGGAGTTTTTTGCAGTTTTTAAAAATATTTTGTAAAAATATAAGTCTCACACACATTTTTGGGACTGAACTCACTGGTCGCCAGTTCAATAGTACATGTGTTGAAAAAGAGAGGACCTAAAATGGAACCTTGTGGAAAACTACTTGTAAAACTAAAATAGTTGAGCAAGGACTACTGACTGCATCTGGATGAAACAAGAAACAGTAAAACCTTAGTTACATGAATCACATTATGAGGAAAATGTTTTAAATGCCAAAAAGGAGAGGACTTTAAAGTGGTGCCTTGAAGAAAACCCCAGTTATGTAAATCACAAGTTTGGACGGCGGTGTTTTGTTTGCGAGCAAGGGTAAATGTCAATGCAATAATCTGTCAATGTATTTACACTTGTCCAAGTTACTCTATACAAAAGGAACATGCTAGTCTTTATAAGAATTTGCTGCAAAAATGTTTGTCTCCCAAATTTTTAACTCTACTCGGGCCAGATTTGGACCCCGGGCCGCCAGTTGAATAGCACTGATATTAAGATGTATTCACACTCTGATGTCCTCTAAAGCATCTTGGTCCCTGGGGTACAGCTTTGCCAACATCTGACACCTCCAATCTCTCTGTCAGCACTGACCGAATCAATAAATAGTGTCAGACAGAATTCATGTATATTTTAAAAATATAAACTTTACAAAAATACCCCGACTGGGAATTTTTCAGCTTCAAATGTCTTGTAGTTGTCAGAAGTATTCTGTCTCCATGTTTCCAAGAGGAAAAAAAATGACACTGTGGATGTTATTAGAGCTGATTTGGATTCAATGACATGTTGCTGGAAGGCAAACTGTTCCAGGAGACTCTGTAACGTTTAAAGCAAAATGTCTGCCAGTATTTTGGAAAATACCTACAGTCCACCTCAAAAGCTTCAAAGGGGCACCTTCACATGCAAAGTTCATAAATAAGATGTGTTATTGCCGCTATGTGTTGACATGCAGCCTGTGTATCATGGCAAATATTACAAACACCTGCTTGAGTGAGGAAATGTCCACTTTGGATGAGGCTACCTCTGCAACGGTGCTGTGTTTCGGAAAAGTCAAGGCAGTGAGAATTCCTGACACAACTCTGGCTCACCACACGGACTTGTCTTTTATGGCGCAGTCTTCATGAAGCATAACGGAGCGGAACGTCAATATGATTAGTAGGGGACTTAAAAGCTTTCTGTGAGTGGCGTGGCTGAACGGATGGTTTCCACTTGTGGTCCGTACTCTGACAGCTCCATTTCACGGTAAAGGAAAGAGCAGGAATACCTCATCCCATTACGACTAAAGCTTTCCAAATTCACAAAGGAATGTTTTTTTTTTGTCCTTTCCATATATTTTGAATACGGGAACATGGTGTTGTGCCAGGCATACACTGTAAGCATTGGAGCCACAAGCCAGTTTGCACAGTGCAAACACACGCTAGGCTGGTATGGTGTGTAGGGACTATTTCTGACGGCTTAATTCCAACCGTCACACATGTTGGGCCCGTGTTGCGTGTGCCGAGACAGTCATGTGTCAACAGAGGATCAACGGTAGTTATTACAGCAGGCATTGACGAGACACACTGTCTCGGGGTCAGGGGTGAGGTATGTCAGCTAGATTGTGCAGCGTGTGTGTTTGTGTGTGTTTTTGACTTGCAGGTAGACTGTAATGAATGTGTGTGTACATAATGCGTGTGTGTGTGTATGTGAGGGAAGAGAAGTAGAGGCTGACAGACAGCATATTTGGTACAGTGTGTGTGTGTGTGTGTGTGTGTGTGTGTGTGTGTGTGTGTGTGTGTGTGTGTGTGTGTGGTGGTGGGAGGATGGGGGGGGGGGCTGTCTGGGTCTGGAGGAGTGTGTTTGCAATATGCACCTGCAGGAGCTGCGATGGTAGGATCGGACGACTGGTTTCCTGGCACCATGCAACCATGTGCTCAGGGAAAAATGTCTGGTAGAAAGAAAAAAAAAGATGGTAAGTGACTAAAAGAAAAAAAGAGAGAAGACTTGCCAAACTCTCAAAATTAGACGTATAAATATCTCTCTGATTAGTGATCAGGAGCAGGTGAGCATATTGACCACTAACCAAAGGCAGGTGCAAGCATTTGGTGTCCATGGCAACGAAGGAAGCATAAGAACAGAAAGGAACACTAAACTAAGGAGATATGACCAAACTAAATATCACAAACATGACCTAGACAAGCGGCCATGACAAACTGTAGTACAAAGTGATATAAACTAGATATTTATTAACCTACCGCAATAAAATGTGTTTCGCTCATAGACAATACCTATTATTATTTGTATTTTAAATAGGGCATACTAATGCCCGCAGTAGTTTAATTGGAGTAAAAGGCAATTTAGAGGTAATCCATCCGTCCATTTCTACCGTGTGTCCCTCTTGGAGTAGCAGGGGGGCTGGAGCCTATCCCAGCTGCACTCAGGCTGAGGGCAGTGTACACCCTGGACAAGTTGCCACCTCATCGCAGGGCCAAAACATATAGACATACAAGAGTCACAATTACATTCACACACTGGGGGCAATTTATTGGTGCCAATCAGTTTATCACAAGGTGCATGTCTTTGGTGGTGGGAGGAAGCCGGAGTACACGGAGAGAACGCGCGGGTTGATCCCAGGACCTTCTCACTGTGAGGCACGAGCGCTAATTATTGCACCCCTAGGCAGCCCTAAAATCTGGCTTTTTTAGGGCCAATATTAATAATAATATGAATGATGTGTTACACAAAAAATAATTTGTAATTCTTGCCATCATGTCTATTCTATTAACTTGATTCATCAATTATATTGTCAATTTTATCCTTCAAGATTTTACTTACTGTAGTGTATTGATCTTTTATTCCCTGTAATTATGGATTCAAGCAAACGATTACTTCATCCTGACACTGTAAGCTATTCAAGAGGTTCCTGCTATGTGAAGCACTTTGTGGTGTATCGAGTCAGCAACTCAAAATTTTGAAAGAGCCATATTGGACCAAAAATACAAAAAAAAAAAATCAGTTTGGATCCGCCAAAAATTAAACGCCTTATGTAAGTTTTATAATGAATACAACATGTAAGTGTCTATATTAGCTACATTAAAATACCATCAAAATAACAGTGTTGCAGTCTGACGCAAATCTTCGTTGACAGAAATGTTATATTCATTCTACACATATTTGCAACATTAGTAAAATGGAGGCTTCTCAGAGGGTGAGATAACTCCTGGAAATTACTGCCTTAGAATGGCTAAAGGTATAGACGTGAAACGGCAGGATGTCTTCTTCTAATGGCTTTATTACAATCTTAGCAAGCTAGGTAACGTTTGCTGTGGTCTCTAACAACATTCTACACAAACAACTATTAGAAATTCAGCCAATATTACATCCAGATAATCCGTCATGAGACATTCAAATATAAATTACATACACATAGGAAATAAGTAAAGGAGATTAAATTAGCTCAAAAATACCTACCAACAAGGCATAATGGTGCAATCTGTACAAACAGCTGGCCTAAATGGCATGTTAGCATCGATTAGCTTGCAGTCATGCACTCACCAAATATGCCTGATTAGCACTCCAACAAGTCAATAACATCAACAAAGCTCATGTTTGTGCATTCACACACGTTTGGTGGAAAAACGAAAACGAAAGTTATACATTTAAAAACAAACTGTTGCGTTACAGTCTACAACACTATGGTAAGTTCAAGGACCGCCAAAATTAGTGGGACAAAACAGTGCTCGCCAAATACTCTCATCAGTGAAGCAGAAATACAAACATATTAAACAGTGGGCTTTCTAACAATTAGAAATATTTGTGTAGTGTTTGTCCTCCTCCAGAAACCATATTAAAAAGAAAAAATACATTTAATCTTCAATATACTTTTTCCATTTTCATACATTTTTGAAAAAGCTCCAAGGAGCCACTCGGGCGGCGCTAAAGAGCCACATGTGACTATTGAGCAGAGGTTTGCCGACCTCCAGTTAAGGGGTTACTGTCGTCACCACATGGCAAATTATGTTTTGTTTTATTTTTAAGCATATTTTACAAAGTGTTTGTAAAATATGCTTTTTTGCTTTTTCAGGCATATCAATGGCTAGATGAATATTACAGTAGCATTGGCCATGCGATAAGACCAAACTCATCAGATCACACTGTTCAGTATCGTGGCCGCTGATTGGCTCAGCCTCAGGAAGCATTACGATATCGGAATAAGAGAGTTCCAAGATGACTAAAGGGTGTTATTTTATGTCTAAAGGGCTCATTATGTTGAACAATGTATTTAGAATGTAGTACAGTTGTACGATATATGTTACTGCATATGTCAGCAACCAAATTAGGACCTTTTGTTTGCTTACTTAAAACTAAAAGAGAGGTTGTCTAGTATGTTATGTATCATAAGATTTTCTGTTAAAATAAAAGCAATAGCTGGGTTGCATATGACGTCATATCTTGTTTTTCTTCTTCCCAACTTAATTGACACGATGGTCAAGCAGCTTGAGCGTAGCAATAAAACAAGTGAGATTTAGAGTAGTTTGAACATAAAATGCTGTATTGCGGTTCTGTTCTTGGGTGTTCCAAGCATTCGAATAAAGAGATAGTGAAAAACTTATAAGAGTCCCAAAAGAAGTGGCTAATAATGGCAATAAAGTCAGGGAAATAAACACAAGTGCGTAGAAGTAAATGGCTCTTAAAAATATCTCATCATCTTGTAGAATAAAATCGGACCGTGCTTGTGTCTGCAGCGATCACTTTGTAAAATGTTTGTTTGAACATTTGATTTGTTTGAGAAACTCTCTCTAATGCAATCAAGTTTAGTCTCTTCTATAGTGTTTGAGAGCAGAACTGCATAGAGAAAGGACAAGAGATTGCATTAGTTTGTGTTTTTTTGTGGTTGCTATGCCTAAATATGACTACAAAAACCTGGATGTACAAATAAACCGACATTATGTTAAGGCCTAGTGAAGTGAAGTGAATTATATTTATATAGCGCTTTTCTCTATTGACTCAAAGCGCTTTACATAGTGAAACCCAATTATCTAAGTTACATTTAAACCAGTGTGGGTGGCACTGGGAGCAGGTGGGTAAAGTGTCTTGCCCAAGGACACAACGGCAGTGACTAGGATGGCGGAAGCGGGAATCGAACCTGCAACCCTCAAGTTGCTGGCACGGCCACTCTACCAACCGAGCTATACCGCCTAGAAATAAATATTGTAATTGTTGGTACAATCCACTGTATTTTCTTTCTCGAATTGAATAACAGAAACTAAAACCTTAAGTTCTTGTTGTGCAGGTAAGCCAAATGCTTTATTTGACACGGATGACCACATTACAGTGTCTTTGTTGATATTTGTTAGCATCAAGAAAGTATCCTTAATAGTATCAATAAAGTATATGAACAAATCTCTAGTAGGCTCAACAGCATATACTGAATGTTGATATCGCGAGCAAACAGTGCTGAACATCAGGGACATTTATAGTTCAATAATGAGACCAAATATGAACTTCACACCATAAAAACAACTGCAGACATGAATTGTAATGACAGACTAATATTTGCAAACAAATTTATCCTTTTTCTCATTAGCATCACGATCAGAGCAGCAGGGCACTAATTATGTCAATTAAATAAGTTACATAATGCACGAATAAATCCAATGTTTAATTTGTGGACCCCTCCAGATACAAAGACACGATGTGCTTCTAACCTTTTCTTCTCAATGAGCATTGTGCCGTTTGAGGTGTAAGCTGGTTTTGATTGATTGATTGATCGATACTTTTATTAGTAAATTGCACAGTTCAGTACATATTCCGTATGTACTGAATGGTAACACCCGAATAAGTTTTTCAGCTTGATACCACTGTTTTTGAGAAAACTCTGACATTAAAGGGGCTGTTTGCTATAATTACACAAATGCCTAGAGGGTGCCAACTTACCAAAGAATTTTTCACAGTATATCCCACCCTCTTACGGCTTCTCGTACTTAATTACATCATTACGTAATTACGTAGTTATGTACGTACGTAACACATGCAGGCGCATTAGCTTTGGGTGTTGTAGCTAATATTAGCAATTTGGACAACTAGCGTTAGCCGTCATTGAGTGTACTATACATTCTACCATAACAACAACATGACTGCAAATTGTTTGTATGTGTGCACTCACTCCTTGCGCATACAGTACGTGTTGACGACGCAGGGTGAAAAACCGCCAAAAACACCAATCGTCTTATTTAAACCGGTAAAAAATGTTATTACATTAAGTTTTTAATTGTGAAAAATATAGACAATTGTTAACCAAATGTATTCAATGAAACCACCAATAGTAACTAACATATTCTGGTTGTGTTTTCGTTATATTTTTTGCCTTGAAAAATGTTACTGTGAGGAAGTTGTAAACAGCACCTTTACTTACAGCATATGAATTTGAACCATTAAAAAAGCAGAGAAAAAAAACTCTCACACCTTTTTACTGCAGACTCTCTTACCATTTTTCTCAATAGCACATTAAAAAATACCACAGCAAGGAGCAGTTTTTAATTTTACTATAAACATTAAAAGGCCTTACAATGCATATATTTTAAACTGCACTTTGTACTTTTGTTTGTTCAAATGCTTTTTCCCCACCGCATAAAAATAAATAATTATAATTGTCCACGGAGCTGTTGCTTTGTGCATGTAAAGGAAGGTCAAAGACAAAGTAATAATTACCTGAGGAACTCTGAAGAATTCATATTTGGCATAGTTCTTCCTGAAGAGGAATTTACCGTCGCTGCTCATGGAAGCCTGAACCTGAACCACCAACTCATGGTCCTCCAGACAGCGTTCTGAAGGAAGGCAGAAAAACTTTCTAATTAGATCCGGAGTTCTATTGAAATTACTTAACACAGTTTACCGTACTACACGGCAATACAAAGTATGGTCCAGGAGCTGTTTGTTGTTAGCACCCAGTACATGGTAATATATAATTTAGTTGAATTAAATCATACAATAGAAATATTGTTATAACAAACACAGTTGAAAATAATAAGTACATAAAAAACTGTACTGGAAAAGATTAAAATAGTTAGTAGACACAAGTAAAATACACTAAAACATGATAAAAATATAAATAAAATATGATAAAATAATAAAGCTAATAAAAATTACACAAATGTATAATCCATCCATCCATTTTCTACCGCTTATGGGTCGCGGTATAATGCTGGGTTAAAAGCATGTTTAAGATGAGTTTTAAAAGTGGAAAATGAAGGTTCATTGTACTCTGCACATTTCCAACAACTCACCACTCATTTATTTTGAAACAAAACAGTTAATGTTCTGAATACAACAGAACAGTGGTTCTAATAAAATGTGGGATTCATTGAAGTGAAAAATGCCATCTGGTTTCAAAGGAGGGAAGTCTTCAAACGAGCCGTGACAATAAGATCCAGACTCATCCTTTCGTGTTCACTGAGGGCGGATGAGCATGTGACTGTAACTGGAAGTGTGTCCTAATGTGGATGTGGTCTCAGGCCCAGTTGTTGACATAATTTGTGTCCACTGTGGCGCTGACAGCAGACATGACTTGGCTCATTTCAACCAACTTATAAGTTACTCTTTATTGGAAAACATATCCTTCACAATAGATTCAATTAAAAAGTTGTAGTTGAATTAGAATATATATATCTCTTTTTCGATGTGATAGGATCATTTAATGGACCCTACAACTCTCTGACAGACACGATCCTACGCTGTCACGACGACCTTTACATTTCAGTTTCATTCCGTCGCCTGCCCGATGAGTCACTCATGTTTGTGACAGTGACTCATCATGGCAACACTACTTCACTGTCTCCTTCCTTATTAACCTTTCCGGGCTGACAAGTGGAGGTCATAGTTACTACTCAAAAGGGCCATTTCATCCCATTCACCAATGTATGACAAGTGGGCCGACATGGACAAGAATAGGCCTCTCTGCTCAAACAACTATTGTCCGGGGTCGCTCACAGACCTTTTCAGTTTTCCTGCTTCTATTCTGGTCCACCTCCTAACCGCTAAGTTGCAAGCATTGCTTCCCACACAAACATGAAACAAAAAAAAAACGCACCCCCCGTATTGCACTCAAAATAATTATGTTTTTCATTGGGCTTCCAATATATCAAATGAACAGTGCAATAATGTAAGTTTTAACTCTCCTACAAACTTTACACAGACTACAAAGATGAAATCATCTGCGCGACAAGAACATAAAAGACAGCTCACAAGACAAAAATAATACAACAATGACATAGATTAAGCAAAATTCAACAATATCAAGCAATACAATTTATTCTTTGATTATTACAAATCTGTTTTTGACATGACAAACTAATTATAAACTGAGAAATGTTCTTCAAAATAATTAGTTAATGATAAATGATTCCAGTATTTATATATTTATTCTCAATGTTTACCTATCTTCATCTAATTATTCTAGCTTTTAATAGACTGTAATATTAATTGTACTTTCAATGTTAAATCGTATTTTAAGTCTTACTTTTATATTTTAATTCCTTTATTTTCCTTAGCACTGCGCAAGCTAAAACTTCTAATTGCTCATTGATGTTCTTTGGTTTAACTGCAGTATAATGGTACCTCAACTTAAGAGTGTGTTACCACGGATTTCCACTGGATGCGAAACGTTGTCACCATCCGCCGTTCTGTCTCGGCTCCGTCGTGCAGCGTAAAAGCGCAGACCTTTACAAGATCTCACAAATCCGTGCATAATCACATGACGGGGGAGTTGTAGTACAGCGAACCATAAATCGTTTATCACACATCAGCTTGTATTTAACACAGTTAATTTTTTTGATCTCCAGAATCAGCATGTTCTCATCAATTTGTGTCAACGAAGTGAAATTTCATTTGAAAACAAAGTTGACAAGTTGACTTTATGTCCATTAGGACGTTTCAAAGTGTAAAATACAATCTGCATTGAAAACAGAGTATTTTATTTTGAAAGTAAACACAACCGGTTTTTTTTTGTGTTTGTGAATGACTTCCTGTCCGACATATGCAGATTTTAGCTAAATTTAACGGCCGACAACTGGCATTTATAGAAGCTCTGTGTATATTTAGTGCAAGAATGCAGAACGTCATCGCCATAAACACATTGTCTTGAATAAAAACAGAGAGAGTCTGTGGCTGAGGCGGCACTATTCCGCATCCTGTGAAAATCTTGGGTGTGTTAAGAGTGTTTTGAAATAAGAGCTGTTTGGCTTGCAAACATTTGGGTCAAAAGCAGCCCGCCATTAGTTAGCGTAGCAAATGTCACAGAGTACCCCGTAAGATCCGACCATATTATCTGGTCTTACTCGCTAGCAGATATCTATAACTTATAGAGATTAACGTAACGTACTTTTCCAACCATGGGAAGAAAGAAAGTGAGAGTGAATGACAGTGCTGAGAGGAAGTGGATAATTTAAGCGTATGAATGCTAGTCTGCACCATACTGAAGCAGAATGAGTGTAATGCCAGCCAATATTGTTAAAATCTCTAAACAACGAACATTCATCTATAAAAATATGGAGAAGCTGTTGAATTTGTGTTTGACGGAGAAACAGCTGGAAGGAGATCTCCAATGTAAGTGCTGTAAATTTTTATTGGTATTGTTTTTATTAAATATTTGTAATCTAAAAGTTTGATTTATTTCTAAAACGTATATTACATGTTCAAATTGTGTGATTTTGGGAAGCAAGCACCAATTAATTGATTTCGATTAATTCAATGCGACACGATTTGAGATACAAGTGTTTTGAGTTAAGAGCTCTGTCACAGAACCAATTAAGCCCATAAATTGAGGTACTACTGTATTTGTAATAGACATGGAGATGGGGCAGAATTAATTATAAGCTCTACTTTTTCCTGCTCCTTTTCAGACATGTTGATTTTTACTCCTGCTCAATGTATTTAGGTACAGAATAATAAGTGCACTAAATATTCTGCCAACAAAAAGTATGCAGATAGACCTGAGCATAAATCCAAGAGAATTGATACAGTGTATGTAAAAAATTATGTCTATTATTGAACTTTATAAGATTATCTGAACTACATATTTTTACGTAGAGGTGTTTTTAAAAAAATAGTAAGACATCATTGCCACAGGACAAAATATTGGAAACACTATTGAAAACAGCATACTTAATGATACAGCTCCTCATATAAATATTTAGCAACATTGTAAACATTATTCTGAGGGCTATATTGGGTAAAACTGTATAGATTCCACAGGAGGCAATGCAGTGGGAAGGATCAGTTTATCTCAGTTTTGAAATCTGATTGTCCTAAAGTAGAAATGGCAATACATAACATCATATTTGTTAAGGTCCCCAACAAATGTCACCCTGTTTATTGTTTATTCCCTGTTGGCTGTATGTGTTTCACCCATCACATTAGTCCAACACACATTTTCATCTCCATTCCGGCAGGCTAGCACGCTCGTCTTGAGGCGTGTATGTGTCAAAGAAGTGAGCAGGTTGACATGTGACAAGTGTTCCAGAGAGCAGCCATGACATGGTGTGTAAATAATGTATATTTAATCCCAATACATTCCAGACATTACAATTCTTCAATGTGCTGTGTACTAAATTAGATGGAATATTTGACTATCTACAGCAGGCGTGCCCACACTTTTTCTGCAGGCGAGCTACTTTTCAATTGACCGAGTCGAAGGAATCTACCTCGTTCATATATATAATTTGTATTTAATTATTTATGAAAGAGACGTTTTTGTTAACACGTTAAAGGTGTTTAATGATAACAAAAGCATATTTAATGAATATAGATTTATTTTGTTTCATGAAGACAAAAATATAAGTTGGTGTATTACCTGATTCCGACGACTTGCATTGTTTGGAATCAGACAGTAGTGCTGATAACGTCGATATTTTCGGATGGAGGAGAAAAAAGTCCTCCTCCCTGTCCAATACCACATGAAAGTGGTTAGTTTTTGGCGTCTTATTTGTCCAGCTTCCATACTCGTTTTTATACATTTTGCAAGAAACACATTGACGGCCAACTCCGTGGCTTTCTAACTTGTGCACGCTAGCTTTCTGAGACTCTTATTTGAGTAGGCAGGATGAAGCAGGGCTTTTATTGTGAAGACAGCAACTGTGCAGTCTGTCTTTAGGGTTTTGACAGCAGGTACGGAGTGTTGAAATAAAAAGTGTTTCTCGCCCTCTTCTAGGTCATGTTTTCTTAATAATGATCTGGCAGCAGCCAGCGTCATCTTAGAAGCCGTGCCGTGAATGTCAATCAAGTGACGAAAGTGACGTCGTAGTACAGATTGATTTAATGCTTGGTTTGCGATCGACTGAAACACCCTCCACGATCGACCGGAAGCTCGCGATCGACGCAATGGGCACCCCTGATCTACAGAATATAAGCTATTTTCTGTCTATTTTATTCCACAGGAATTTTACTTAAGACTTAAATGAAAATATAAAATCAAGGACCCAGATCTCCCTTGCCCTTGACGTGGGTCACCGAGCCCCCCCCATGGTGCCAGGCCTGGAGATGGAGCACAATTACAAGCGTCTGGTGCCCTATCCCCATGGGGCCTGGCCGGGTACTGCCCGAAGAGGCAACGTGATTTTCACTTCCATAAGGCTCACCACTCTAAGTTGGACGCGATGTGAGCTGCGCGGCAGCCAAAGACAGGGCCCTTGGCGGTCTGTTCCTTGGCTACAGAAGCTAGCTTTTGGAACGTGGAACGTCACCTTGCTGGGGGGAAGGAGCCTGAGCTGGTGCGCGAGGTAGAGAAGTCCCGGCTAGATCGAGTCGGACTAAAAGCAAAGCAAGTGTTCTGGAGCCAGTCCTGTTGAGAGGGGCTGGACTCTCTTCCAATCTGGCGTTGTAAGCAGTTAGAGGCGACAGGCGGCGGTGGACATACTTGTTGCCCCGCAACGCAGAGCCTGTAGGTCGGAGTTTAACCAGTTAGATGAGACGGTAACTTCCCTCCGCCTCTGGGTGGGGGCACGGGTCCCCACTGTTGTTTGTGCTTACGCCCCAAATAGCAGCTCAGAGTACCCGCCCTTTTTTGATTCACTAGTGGGAGTACTTGCGAGTGCTCCACCAGGTGATTCCCTTGTTCTGCTGGGGGACTTCAACATCGGCAACAACAGTGAAACCTGGAGAGGACTGATTGGAAGAAGCGGCCGCCTGGATCTAAACTCGAGAGGTGTTTTGTTATTGGCCGCATAAATTCTTGGCACGTGTGCGCTGAGTCATTGCCAAAGAAGAATCCTTATTTCTTGAAAAGAATGTGTTTCCCATATATTAATTTATTTGTAAAACCATGTCACAAATGCAGATTTAGCGCTCCCGGTTTGCCCCCTGTCATAAAAGTATTAAAATGGAACTGTGGCCGGATGAATCGTGGCTTGCACCGTATGCTTCACAACACACTAGAGCTGAAACGATTCCTCGAGTAATTCGATTACAAAATATATTTGAGGAATTTTCGCTGCCTCGAGGCGTTAAGTTTTTTTTTTTTTTTTTACAGCTTTTTGCCTTGTTTATAATAATAATAATGGATTAGATTTATATCGCACTTTTCTATTGTTGGATACTCAAAGCACTCACAGTGAAGTGGGAACCCATCATTCATTCACACCTGGTGGTGGTAAGCTACATCAGTAGCCACAGCTGCCCTGGGGTAGACTGACGGAAGCGTGGCTGCCAGTTTGCGCCTACGGCCCCTCCGACCACCACCAATCATTCATTCACCAGTGTGAGCGGCACCGGGGGCAAGGGTGAAATGTCCTGCCCAAGGACACAACGGCAGCGATTTGGATGTCAATAGGTGGGAAGCGAACCTGCAACCCTCAGGTTTCTGGCACGGCCGCTCTACCCACTACGCCATGCCGCCCATTGTTTAGTAGTCAAAGCTCACGTTTCGCATGGACTGTTTAGGTTTTGTACAGCGTGTTTACATCTGATCATACGCCCCCTGGACCGCACAACATCGCTCCTTTAAATACGCTTGAGTTTAGAAAACGTTTTCGCCGTCATAACTCACAATGGCAGATACCGCAGAAAGCAGTGGACAAGAGCCATCGCAAAACAAGGGTATTAAGAAGCGACAAAAGTTGTCTAAGGTACGGGAACATTTTACACAAAAATCGAAAAAAAAAACGCAGTCGTATTCAAACATTGAAAAGTGGAGCTCGCATACCACAATAGCACAAGTTCAATGCTGCAGCACCTGTCAAGAAAGCATCCGATTGAGGGACATCCAGAGGCAAGGTAAGTCATCTATTATCAAATGTAAACGCAAAAGTTGTGTTAGTAAAATAAATGTTTTTTATTATGATAACCAGGATGTGTTCTTTCACTCCCGCAAAGTCATCAAATGCCGCCGTAAGTTGTTGAAAACTAACAACGCTATCCGAGCTGTCGTGTTCAATTAGCCTTTCATTAGTAACCATGCGGAAGTAGTCATGCAAAGTTATTCGGGTTATTCAAGTCATGCAACCACATGCTACTTGGATAGCTTGCACTTGCAACCACTTTAGTCTCTATAGCAAAGGCGCCGATCCACATTTCTGCCAATGGGTGCTCGGATGGGCAGTAAATCTGACGCTATTTTTCTGAGCATGCGCGGTTTTTGCTCGGTGGTGACTCACCACTGGTTGTACATTTCAAATGCAGTATTAAAGGAACTACCTAATCCACTTTTTATGTTTGACATAATGAAAACTGTTCTTGTTTTATTTTTTGTTACTAAAAATAGTTTTATTTTAACTCTCTCAGGGAATATTATTTTGAACTACATTTATATATGTGTGTTTTCATCTCAAAGATATTATGATGGCAAAATGAACATTGATTACTATTTTGCATGCAAAGAATGCAATGGACTGTATCGCATTTTTAAAATATAAAACTGTTGTCTTCATTATTAGGTGGTTTGTCTTTTTTTATTGTTTATGTATTGTTGGCAGATTGAAAACTGCTTGGCGGAATTGCGTGGAGAAACCACCATTTAAATGGCACCATATAATAATCACCAAAAACGCACAAAAGCTAAGAACTTCGATTATGCAGTCACATCACACAGCACATAGGGCTGTGAGCGCACTTGTTTTTATTAGCACACACAAATTGGCACCATCAACCACGGACACATTTCAGCTGTGCGTGTCAGCCTTCAAAAATGAAAACAAGGGTTTAGGAAATAAAAGACAATTAGGCCAAATGCAATAATTGAGGGCACATCTTAACACAGGGGTGCCCATTACGTCGATCGCGATCGACTGGTCGATCTCGGAGGGTGTGTCAGTCGATCTCAAGCCAGGCATTAAAAAATAGACATAACAATGAGCAATCATCAATCATACCAAGACTTCACTTTCGTCAGTGGTTTGACATTCTCGGCACCCGAGGATCTTGTGAGATGACGCTGGCTGCTGCGAGCTCATATTTAAGAAAAAAATCACTAACAGGGCGGACGCAGAGAAACACATTTTATTTCTAGATACTCCGTACCTACTGTCAAAACTCTAAAGACCGACTGCACAGTTCCTGTCTTCACCATAAAAGACCTGTTTCATCCTGCCTGTGCTAAGAAAATAAGAGTCTCAGAAAGCTAGCGTACACAAGCTAGCAAGCTACGGAGTTTGATGCCAATGTATTTCTCCCCCGCCCTCAGCGACCGCTTTCTCACTTGCTTGCCCGCACAGTCACTGACGCCACTCACCTGCTGCCAGACATTAAAGGGCCACACACATATGCTACTCTCATAACAAAGTGTTTAAAAACAAGTATGCAAGTTGGACAAATGAGATGCCAAATCCAACCACTTTCATGTGGTATTGGACAGAAAGGAGGACTTTTTTTTTCCAGTTATCAGCACCACTGTCTAATTCCAATGAATGCAAGTCATCAGAATCAAATACACCAACTTATATTCTTGTCTTCATGAAAGAAAGGAATCTATGTGTGTTAAACATGCTTGTATTATCATTAAACACCATTAAGTTGTTAACAAAAATGTCGCTTTCATAAATAAATAAATATAAATTATAAATAGCAATGAGGTAGATCTCCTCGACTTTGTCAATTGAAAAGTAGCTCGCCTGCAGAAAAAGTGTGAGCGCCCCTGTCTTAACATGTATAATTAAACCTTAATCAAGCAGAAATATTGCTCCGGCGCGGCAGCACAAAATAATAATATAAATCCTTTTAATAAAGTCAAAATACAAATAAGGCAACAAGAGAAGTATCCCACCCTTCTATTTTGTAAAGTAAATTTGTACAGCCAATACGGGAATCTACATCAACAATATGATTTGCCTGAGAAGCTGGAAAGGACAAAAACAAAGAATAAAAGAAAAAATATGATTTATCCGATTACTCGATCGGGATATTCGATAGAATACTCGATTACTAAAATATTCAATAGCTGAAGCTCTACAACACACATAATCTACACCTGCTTTGCCAGAAAAACAGGTAGCAGAGGAGATTTGTGTTGTCACATTATCAAGGTACGCATTAACGCGTTAAAAGGGAAACGAAAGATGGAAGTGACAGCGTCTTACGTCTTGCATTTATTGACTAATCACATACTAGCAGTCATGAAAGTTTTTGCCGTGCAAGTGAGAGCGAAATGCACTGTGATCATAAATACTGTACAGTTGGAAGGAGTTTTCAGTAAAGTAATTAATTTTAAAAAGTATTTTTTTTTTTTAATCGAAATTAAATATGTGGAAATTCAGTTATATAAACTACTGAAATTCTGGACTATTGGATGTTAAAGTATGTATCAATACAATGCTTTGAATCAACAATTAACCCTCACCAACCACCGTTAAGTGTTTAAAATATCAAAATCATTAACCATTAACATACTTTACAAGTCAATGTGAGAGTTTTCAATGCATTTTCTATGTACAGTTTTCAGTGCTTTTGATTTAATGTTTCATTTACTGAACATTTTAAATCAATCTAATTTACCAAGACCTGAGAGGAATTCATGTCCTGTAAAGGTGGACCAGAGCAGAATAGGATCCATTATAGAATACAAATCTGAGCCAAACATGATATCACTGAAAACAAATTAAACTAAATGTGTTTGGCAGCAAGGTGCTGGCTGCGCTGATGAGAAAAGTAATCAGATCATGGATGATTGCAAAATATTAGATTAGACTTGAATGAGCCAATATAGTTTCTTTCATAAGACAGATGTTGTGAATCTATGCGCACATCTCACAAAATGCAATAACACAAAGACAGGAGTCGAAACAACATCAAGAAAATGCTTTTACATTTGTTTTACATTTGGCACCGTGCTCTATATGAAACTGACCCCCCAGCCCCCTTTCTGTCACACATTGGCGAACTGTGCAGAAATGAGCCCCGAGCACAGGCTCAGCTTGTGCACCGTAAGTGCTTTATAATTACTCTCCCCTCAGGGGAACGCTGCGTTTTCTAACGCTTAACTGGTCACAGCTCTCCAAACTTGATCCTAGCTACTAGGTCCAACACAAAGGTCCTCATACAGCAACAGGTCCAAACACCTTGATGAACCTCCAGAATCAAACATCCTCTTGACTTTTGTTTTTTGTTTTGTACTCTGAGAAACGTAACCACAAACTCAACAGTCTACTTAAATGTACCGAAAACCTTAAAAAAAGAAGAATATTACAAACAATGGCCGCCCCACAAATCTGTCGAGGCGCACACTAAAAGGACAATTAGACATTGACGCCAGTAAAAAAATGACAAGTTCAAGTATCTATTTCCAAGGGAATCAGATTTTAAAGTTTAAGAAGAGGCTCTAATGCAGGGATATTCAAGGAAATTGTTTTGGGAGCCGCATTTCCAGATAGCTTAGGACCGGGGGTCCGGATTACTGTCTTCACTATTTGTTTTATTTTGTATATTCCGGACAACTAGCATTCTTTACAGTAGACATTTGATTTTGGTGTATTTATTTTGTCAGAGTTACAGAAACATTCTGCGGTTGTATTTATTGACGTTTATTTTATTTTAGTATCTACAAAATCGCAATTTAAAGATAATCTCCATGACAAAAATAGTGTTTTTTTTAACTGAATTGTCAGGTCACCAGCTGAATAGCTTTAAAGGATGAAAAAGAAATAAGAACAGTGATGAACACCTTAGTTACATAAATCACATTACAAAGAAAAGCTTTAACTGTCAAAAAAGAGTGGACTTAAAGGGATGCCTTGAGGAACTATTCTGTTATATAAATCACAAGTTTGGACCCCAGTGTTAGCAAGATTAAAATGTCAACGCAGGATCTGCCAATGTGTTTACTCTGGTCCAAGTTTGTCAATAAATCAGGCGCACTCAAGTGTTTTTAGGAATTTGTTGCAAAAATGTTTGTCTCCCAAGTTTCAAACTAAACTCAGGGACCAGTATAGTGTCATTCAATGGCCGCCAATTGAATAGCCATGCTTGATGTGACAAAAAATATGTTTATAACCAGCATTAATAAACTCCATCACCACTTTGCAGGAACGCAAGTGGGTCGATAGCATAACGTTGGCTATACTAAATTGTATGACAACTGACACTAGGCTGCAAAAGTTCAATTATAATGCCATCTATCCATTTTCTACCGCTTGTCCCTTTTGGGGGCGTCTTTGCTTGAATCCTTAACCCTCACTGCCTCCTCTCTCTTAAATAATATTGAAGACTTGATGTGATATTTTGTGTTCATGGTCATATGGTGTGACCGAACACATAAAGGGCAAATCTATCAATTAAGGGCCAGGCGAAGACCCCGATAAAAGATACAATTTTTGGGTGACATGTGATCTACTTGAACTAACAACTGTGCCACACATAAGATAGTTTTACTTTACGCTTGAGGCAGAACAACATAAACACAACAAACAAATGGAAATAATGTCTTACGTTTTAGCACTTTAAACGGATGAATTTGCTCTCTGCTCTGCCTCAAGGAATTTCCCTCATTCCCATTAATTGCAATGTTGAAGAACAGGTAAATAATTACTCTCGATGCCTCTGCAATCAGCTTTTATGGAGTTATTGACCTTTACCTTAAAGACTCCGTCGCAAAGCCTTAAAACTTCTTCTAAGCCACATTTATAATGATTTTTCATTTCTTTGCCCAGTCACGATGACAACTTGGATTTCATGTGCAATGTCACTATCCATTTGCATCATGTTAGCCGACCGGCTAATCAATACAATTAACTTACACATTCCTCACAAAGCTCTGGGGTTAAAGGCTCAGTTTTTCATCGGATAAAATTGGACATATGGCCCATTAACACTGATTCAGTTGATCAGCTCACTGGACAGTATATGTATGTGCGTGCGTATGCTGCATGGTATGTGCATGCACTCACGCTTCCCTACATGCCTGCGTGAGAATATGTGCCTAGCCTGCCTGTCTGCCCAAGTATGTTGGCATGCACGCGTGAATGCACCTGTGTGTGTGTGAGTGTGTGTGTGTGTGTGTGTGTGTGTGTGTGTGTGCGCCCGCTTGAATGCATCGCATGTCTCAGCCCCTCTGAGAGTTGTTCTGTATCGGCAAGTGTGAGGGTCCGCTCGTGTGTGTTCATGTCTTTTGTGTTTATGTGAGCAGGGCTCTTCCACTCACCTAACCCCAGCAGCGGGTGGTGCTCAACAAGTGACCAACTGTTGTCGTCCACACAATGGCTTTTATAGATCAGGAGCTGGCAAAGGTCCCTGGCTGTCATATCGGCTGGGATCTCCACCACTTTGCACATGCCGTCTTCTGTGAAGATTTTAACAATCTAGGAGGAGGCAAAACATTACAGTTAAAGAACCAAAATTATGCCAAAATCCCAAAACACAACACTGAAAACCTGATATGAGCTGTTATAAGTGTGTATTGGATATGACATGTAAAGATACACTGTACATTTGAACAAAGTCCAACAGCACAGAAGCTAATATAGCAAAATACACTCATTGTGAGGTATAACCGCAAAATCTAATGAGATCCAATACAAAATCTGCCTTTGAAAAATATAACATTAATTTACTTGGATGTTAATTTATTTATTACTGTCATATATTTTGTAAAAGTAGGGAGAAGTTCTACTAACACTCCGTCTTCCTCATGTAAATAAACCATGTTAACAAAATATTGAAAACACCTCGAAGTGTGATGCAGTGCAGTTCTAAAAATTCAGCGTGTCTTTAAATTAACATCCCTCTGACCATCACTGTTGTGGTATATTGGACCTCAACTGTTTACAAAGGTGTCCCAAGTGTTGTGTGATGTCATGAATTTACCATGAATTGATTAACGTGGACCCCGACTTAAACAAGTTGAAAAACTAATTCGGGTGTTACCATTTAGTGGCTAATTGTACGGAATATGTACTGCACTGTGCAATCTACTAATAAAAGTTTAAATCAATCAATCAATCAATCAATTCATAAGCAACTTGTTGGTGCTATGTGGAAAAAAACCCAGCAGTGACTCACATTTAGTGCTGTTTTGTCCGTATAGTGTACATGGATCACAAAAAGACAAAGGCCAATTGCTATCGACATACAGTCATATACAAACACATCCACACAAGAAATAACAAGCTTTTGAGCAGTAGAACGTTACAAAGAGCTTCCTGTGACTTTTCAGTGAGAGAAAATACACTGAAGGTGAGTCGTCCTAAATTTACTTTTACAAACTGGAAACCATGTAGTCACAACTGCCACTTAATGACAACCGGGGGAGCAGACTTAACCTGTACAAGATTCCAGCATTGTGATCCTATGAACCAACCTATACCGATTATACCGTACAACATATTAAAACAATGGAGTCATCTTGACCTCATTATAAAAAGATTAAGAGTAAGAAATAGTCCATCTGTTGAAACAAGTCAATTAAAAAAGCAACTGAGCATCACCTCATTCAAATCTAACTATTTCCTGCCACTGGTCGACTCACATTTCCATGAAAATATTTTCTTAAAGTCTCCGGCTGTTGTGTGTACAAATTCAATTTGTCACCTCGGTTGAAACCTAACAGAATTTGAAAGATAAATATTAAATACTAACGCAGCAAAGGGCAGGCGATACACAGAAGGACAGAGCAGTCTTACCTCCACGGCCCGCAATAAGCAGCAATCCGGAGAACATGAAGGCATTTTTGGAGGGAGGCTGTCTGTCCACTCATACACACACATCAGCGCACACACTATGGACAGAAAGTCCAGCTGTCACCTTCTCTTCTGATGAAAGCAAAAGGCCGACAATTCAGGCAGTTGACAGCGGTGCTACCTGTCACATACCAAGCACACACCAATCTATCTAGAACCTAAGATCTGTCAGTGAGCCCTACAGCACGACTCAGTCCGGCCGAACTCACTGGACCGACTCAAGGCAAACAGGCGGCGGCAGGTACAGTGCCGAGCTCCCAATGCTGGCTCAGTCTGACAACTATCTTTCTTTACCTCCTCCCGCCCTTTCTTTCTGTCTCTCTCTCTCTTCCTCTCTCACGAAGGGTTACAGCCTCAGCCACAGGCTCTGAGGCACACTGAATCAAACCACACGCTCACCGACCAATCATAAGGCTCCGTCAGGCTGATGTAATCATTCCCACACAGACTCAGACGTGAGCTGACACACACACACACACACACACACACACACACACACACACACACACACACACACACACACACACACACACACACACACACACACACACACACACACACTCACACACAGGCGCACAGTCATGTATAGACTCCAACTTTTTCAGACCTTTTGCAAGCTCTTAGCTGCAAACGATTTAAAAAAGATAGAAGACGAAGTTGACGTAAAATTCGAAGTTTAGTTTTTTTTGTATTTTTTTTTACTTTTCTTGTCTTTTTTACTTTTCACAAGTGAGGGCTTGTTTGGGTTGTATGTTTTCTCTGCCTCTTTGCCTCCTTTTCCCTCTACCACCCTCCTCCATCCCTCCCTCTGGCTTAACTTTGAACTCCCGATTCAGATCTCGCAGCTTCGCACAGCATTAACAAGTCTCATTACTGAGCAAATGAAATGAAACAAACCTGGAGCAGCACTCGAGCACCCCAACTTTCATCTCTAGCCCTGGTGCCGAGCTTCGTGCCAACATTCTTTCCCTAAAAAAGAACAAAAAAACTGAACTTTTTTTTTTTCTTTTAAACACCATCCCCCTCCAAAATCTGATATTTAATACAGCATGAGCAGGACAAAAGCCCTGACACACCCCGTCTGGGAAAAGGGCAAAAACCCTTCCATGTTAGTCTTGGAGCAACTTTTCCCCTCCTCTATGTGTGTGTGTGTGCTTGAGTAGGCGATGTGTGCTCCTTTAACGAGGACTGTTTGGCGGAAGGAAAGAAGAAGTACTGATAGTGAGAAGATACAACTTAATATACTGGATGAACTGGAAACTTAAGCAAGCGTGGGACAGAAAGGAAAAGTCGGGAACTTAGGAGTGGGGAGAGAACGAATAAAAAAGGTGTGTGTGTGAGTGTGTGTGTGTCAGTAAAAAGTGACGAACAAAGAGTGGGAGGTTGTGGGTGACAATCTGATTTTCTGATGACACGCTACAGCAGAATGTGTAGCATGCATGCTTTCTACAGTTAACTACTTATCTAGGCTGCACAGCTGTGTGTGCAACCACCCCCCTCTCCAGTTCACAAAACACACCCTCATCTACGTCACTTTAAGTCAGCCAGAGGGGGTAAGCCACAAGTAGACCGCCAGCCCCATGTACTGAAAGTGGACATGCTGGTTTAAATATTTCCAATAATCTCCACAGATCTACTGTAAACTAAATGAGTTTAAAAGACACAACAGATTTCACAATTGTTTGACCATTTTAAACAGTTAGGGAATCCATCCATCCATTTTCTACGTTTGAAAAACATTTTTGGGGAATTTTTGTTATCACTCCTGTACGTCAAAGTGGAAAGTACCCAGTTACTGTGACCAGCAGATTCTACTTACAGTCAGTGCACATGTTAATGGCACAATATGTAAATTGTCATGTGGTAAAACATACGTACGAGGGGTGTTACAACTGATCGATATATCGAGAGATCAATTTATATTTCTAAATTTAAAGTATATCGATCTGTGTTTGGCAAGTTTGCCTTCCCAAAGATCGGCATTCCATCCAAGAACATCGATCGATTTTATCAACAGATTGTAGCTGAGATAGGCGCCAGCGCCCCCCGCTACCCCGAAAGGGAATAAGCGGTAGAAAATGGATGGATGGATGGATGGATAGAAAAAGGAAACCATTGGATTTAAAAACGGCAGACTTTGAATAAAGCTTAGCACTTTTAATGATAAGGATGTTAACTGTTAAGTCTGTTTGCCCATCTATGCTGTCATCAAAACAAAAATGGCGGATGCCTACGGGGGTCGAGGCAATATCATAAATTACAACACAACAAGTTTCAGCTACAGCTTGAATGCAAAAGCCAAACCAAAGACAAATAACAATAATATAAAGCCGCAAGACAGACACGACCAACCATACGTGTTTCCACACACCTGGGACACTGCCCATCATTGACAACACCAGGGCGTAGAACATACGGCCGGGTCAAGGAACTTTATTTAGCAGGTAAATCTACTGTTAAAATGTTGGTGACTGTAGTTTTATTGAACATTTCTTGAATGTTGAAAATGAGAGCAAAAAAGGTTTCCTCTTGTTAATTCAACCTAAAGTGTTGGTTTCACCCTACTCAAATAAGATGTGAATGCATAGGCCATTAATTGTTGTTTACTTGCTTGTTTATATCCATAATTCATTTATATCTAATTCCACTACAAAGAATACCAGTAATAAAGGAAACTTCACCTACGGAGTCCAGTATCCAGTATTTATTTGACAGTCACACGGGTTGAGTTTCGTTGGCAAAAAATTTACTGGATGGATTTCAACTCACTGAATTGTTTCAGGTGGAATCGTTCTAAAAAAAAAAAAAATCATATTGTCTCTTATCGGCAACCACAAATTCTGAATCGAATCGGTCAAATGTTGCCCATACGCAGAACTGTTCAATAATGCAACAAAAAGAACTGTTTTCACAGGATACTTTTTTTGTGAATGTACCCATAGCTTCTGTCAATGTTGACATTAGTCTACTGTATGAAGTCAACAAACTATGTCTGACCTGATCTGACTTTAGAAAGTAGACAGATGCCTTGTCTTTCAAATTAAAAGTGGAATTTTAAGTCTCAATAAATATAGTACTGTATATGTCTTATTGTATCAACCACAAACATGGGAGATAGGCTAAATGAAGATATCACAGAGTAATAAGTTGCAACTGTAGAATCAAGTGCTGTACGTAAAGTAACTAAGGTTACATAAATAAAGAGAAACACAGTCTGAAAATTAAATCAAAATAAGCATATGTTCTGATGATATTTGACATCAATTATCTTGGTATTGTTTGGCAAACAGTGCAACAAATCAAAAAGGTTTTTGCAGTACAAAGAGATTAGTTGTGACTGACAGAGAACTTTAATGGACCGGCTCAAATTTGTGTCAGTGCTTTGTGAAGACTAAAACTGATCTGCTGCAACAGCATGAATCATGGGAAAACTATTTTCTTGTCCCATATAGACAGGCTTATAGCAGTCAGTTGATAAGTCTGTTGATGTTCACTGGCAGGAGTGCAAAGACCAGAGGCTGCACCTTAACGTGCCAACCAATCATGAGTGCGGAATAATTTGACAAGTGATCTGATCCTTCATTTTACTGAGAACTAATCTTGTAGATTGGCAGTGCTATCGCTCTGCATTATGAGTGTAAAGGAGATGGCAAAACAGCACACATTAGCTTTTTTCAAACTGATTAGTGACTATTATGCCACTAACTGTTTAAATAACATGATCTTGCAGGAAATTACTGTAGAAATAATTTGTACAAAAACTTGGAGCATATATTTGAGTGCAGTATTTTTAGCACAGTATTTTTAGCACATTCTGCACTGAATATGTAATAATTAACCAGACATATGGTTTTATAATTTCATTACAAGTAGGTTTAGTATACAATAATACTTCATTTTTCATCAGCACCGGCTTTTCATCAAAAATATGACTCGGTTTTTGTACACTGTGTTGGATTTAATAAGATTAAACACACGTGGGTGACTCTGTGTCTGTGCTTATTCTTTGAGAACAGCTGCAAAATAACCTACCATTGAGGCAAATTAAGTTGTTGCATACAGTAATGGTCCAATCAAAGTCAATAGGAACCTTAGGGTCACTGAACACACAACCCTGCTTCGTTAAGTCTAGCTAAAGAGTAATTAATATGGTGCTTACCATTTGTCCTTTGTATTTTTGGCGATAGAAAACCTGTCTCACAAATGCATGTGATTGCATCAGTTGATTACAGACAAAGTCATGTGAGCGCACGGTCGCTGTCCGCACATTTTTGGATACAACAAGAGTGCCCGCGCTTTGATAAACAAGCGAAAAACCCTTTTGAAGTACAGAAGTAGCGTTCCCCCTGCTTTTTCACCATCATGTCTTTAATTAAGGTAAGTAATGTTAAATGTGTATTTACTTTAAATTTCGTTTGTCATTCATATGCCTTTTGCATTGTTTTCTCTGTGTAAACCTATAATCATTCTCTATAAAAAGTGTGTTTTGTGCTAGCGTTTTTGAGAGTTTGGAATGGAAACATTTTTTCATATGATTCAATTGAACCTTTGTGGAACCAGGAATGCTGAGATCACGTTTATTTTGCAGACAGCGTTGATATCGATCATCCATTAAGGACTAATAACAATACCGATTACATGTACTAAAACATGTATTAATTTTTAAATATATTTATGGTGAGTGCTATTGACGGTTTAAAACTATTGTCACTTAAAATAGTTCCTTATTCTCTTTTATTACATGCAACTGTTTAAGCAAAACAAAGTCAATAGTGCACAATAACTAAATGAGTAGTAGATAGTAGTTTTTGCAATTGTTTAAATATTTAGGTTTTTGCCCTTGAAGTCATTCTGTGTGTAAAGAATTATTTCACCCGAAAGGAAAACTGAAGGACAAGTGGTAGAAATGGATGGATGGATAATAAACAATATCGACATCATATACTGATACAACCCTTGGTACCGACGCCACAATTTATCGATCGATCCGCCTTCCTCTTACGCGTCGTGTGTACAGGCTGTATGCTGAAACACCAACCGTTGCTGTTATGGTATCCTCCTATCTGTTTGCCAATTGTCAGCCAGGGGACTAGACAGACAGACTATGAATACACTCTTATCCCTCTCTAGAACGGTTAATAACTAAAACGGAGTTATTGGTACCACTGTGTATTGCATAGCATTCATTATTGTCAGTGGCACTAAGCAGATCTCCTAAAAAGTCAAATTTGAAAATGAACTGGAATTCTGGATTAAGTGTCAATCACTACTTTTTGTGGCAAAAAAGGCCAACAAAAACCTTAAAATCGGCACTGTAACGCGTGCTTACTATTTACATGTAAGGCAGTGGTTCTTAACCTGGGTTCGATCGAACCCTACGGGTTCAGTGAGTCAGCCTCAGGGGTTCGGCGGAGGTCAAAACACACCCGACTCATCGTGTAAATACAAACTTCTCCCTATCGGCATATTACGGATGCAGCAACAGCTGACTGATTTGCAGGTGTGTCATTTGTTGTGAGTTCATGCACTGTGTTGGCTTTGTTGTTTGAACAAGGTGATGTTCATGCACGGTTCATTTTGTACACCAGTAAAAAAAACATGGTAACACTTCAGTACGGGGAACATATTCACCATTAATTAGTTGCTTATTAACATGTACATAAGGAACATATTGGCTCTTAACTAGTCATTATTAAGTACCTATTAATGCCTTATTCGGCATGGCCTTATTATAACCTTAACCCTTCAACCCTGACTATAACCCTAACCAAATAACTCTAAATTAAGTCTTTATTACTTAGAATATGTTCCCCTAGTGTCCAAATAACTCTAACTTAAGTCTTTGTTGCTTATAATATGTTCCCCATATTAAAGTGTTACCAAAAACATATAACTTTGCCTTGAATTTGAAAAAACATTTTTCATTTTATTTTTTCACTAAAGAAGGGTTCGGTGAATGCGCGTATAAAACTGGTGGGGTTCGGTACCTCCAACAAGGTTAAGAACCACTGATGTAAGGTAATGAGGCTTTTAATTTGCTGATGCAACATTGCAGTTAATGTGTACAGCAACACTAATATTTTGGCCATTGCGTTGGTCAAATGTACTTTGCCATGGGCCTATCAGAGTGTCTTTCCGTCTCTCGAAAAAGAGGAAAGCAACAAAGACGAAAAAAGACTGGCTAAAAGCAGAAAAATGAAAAGAACACATGCAGGAAATGAAAGAAACACATGGCGAGCGAGTCTTTTAACTATGCCCTCATTTGGATGAAGGAGCGCAGCGGGGCAGGACCTCTCAACCTTTTTGATGACTCAGGTCTGATAACTGCTGTGATGTAATCTCCCAGGGAGAGAGCTTCAAGCCCTGCACACACATACCTGTGCACATGTGTGTCTAAGCCCTATGATGTGCACACCTTCACATATGCTTCTATGCACACAATGTACATATATGGACGTCTGCATGCACATTCATGCGGCCATAATCCTCTTAGAGACACGTACAAAGACGGCGAGAGTGAAACTAGACAGGCGCAAAGAGACAAAGGAAAAGTAAACTGAACTGTATGAGAAAGAGCTTAGTGCAAACATAAGTATGTACACAAGCGTGTGTGTGCACGCCCAGCCGCTCACACGCATCCATCTCTGTGCTTCGACAACTGGCGGCTGTTCTATTAATAGCTGCGCTGGTATTGCGCACACATTACAAGTCATTACATCAGATAAGAGTTTCTGTTGAAGATTACAATTCCAAAAAGGCCATTAGCTAATAGACATACAAGCTCATACACTAAAATTAGAATCCATTATATGTTGGCGGGGAAGCACGGTCTGCCTCACTATAAGAAGGTCCTGGGTTCGATCCCCGCACTCTGGGCCTTTGTGTGGAGTTTGCATGTTCTACCCGTGATTGCGTGGGTTCCCTCCGGGTATTCTGGTTTCCTCCCACCTCCAAAGACATGCACCTGGGGATAGGTTGATCGGCAACACCAAATTGGCCGTAGTGTGTGAATGTGAGTGTGAATGTTGTCTATCTGTGTTGGCCATGCAATGAGGTGGCGACTTGTCCAGGGTGCGCCCTGCCTTCTGCCCGAATGCAGCTTGGATAGGCTCCAGCACCCATGGCAACCCCGAGAGGGACAAGCGGTAGAAAATAAATGTATATGTGGACGATGTGAAGCACTTGCATAAAGAAACCGAACTGGGAAGAGCAAGATTTATCAGCAAGTGTCAAAACAGAAAAAATGGTTAACAAATGTCAAAGTGTTGTTTTTCATCATCATCCTTAAATGTATTGTTACACAGCATCTTTAAAAATGGCAGCAAAAGTCCCTGTGATGTGCTGGGATTTTCTGGCCTCGAGTTGAGCCTTGAGCGCGTGTACAATTTTAGATCCTTTCAACTGGTTTACTACGTCCTTAACTGCAACCTTTAGGTGAACCTAAACTCTCTGAGCAAGACACTTCACCCTTGCTCCTGATGGGTGCTGGTTGGCGCCTTGCATGGTAGCTCCCTCCATCAGTGTGTGAATGTGTGTGTGAATGGGTAAATGTGGAAGTAGTGTCAAAGCGCTTTGAGTACCTTGAAGGTAGAAAAGCGCTATACAAGTACAACCCATTTATCATTTAATAAAACAGAGGCTTCTCAGAGGGTGAGATAACTACTGGAAATTACTGTCTTAGAATGGCCAAAGGTATAGATGTGTGTGTCCAAGTTAAAATAAAAGGCAGGTTGTCTTTTTCTAATGGATTCATTACAATCTTTGTAACTGGGTAGTGCTTGCTGTGGTCTATAACAACATTGTACACAAATAACTATCAGAAATGCAGCCAGTTTAACATACAGGTAATGTGTCATGAGACATGCAAATATACATCCATCCATTTTCAACTACTTGTCCCTTTTGGGGCCGCGGGGGGTGCTGGAGCCTGTTACAGTTGAATTTTGGGCGGAAGGCGGGTACACCCTGGACAAGTCGCTAACTTGGTAAAGGAAATTAAATCAGCTCAAATATACCTACAAACGAGGCATAATGATGCAATATGTACATAGTACATACAGCTAGCCTAAATAGCATGTTAGCATCGATTAGCTTGGACTCAGCAGGGACCAAATATGCCTGATTATCACTCAAACAAGTCAATAACATCAGCAAAGGTCACATTTGTGCATTTACCACGCACAGGACGAAAAGTTTGGTGGACACGTCTTTCTGTGGCATTGTCGGACAAAGAAAAATAAACTACGGTGAGGTCAAGGACCGCCAAAATTAGTAGGACAAAATGGTGCTTGCCAAATACTCTCATCAGTGAAGCATGTTTAATATAAACTGGGCTTTTTAACAATTAGGAAGGTTTGTGTCATGTTTGTCCTCCTACTGAAACCTTATCAAAACAAAAAAGTGCATTTTTCCCTCATCTTTTTCTATTTAAATACATTTTTTTTAAAAAGGTCAGCCACTACTAGGAAGGCGCCAGGAGCCGCGGGTTGGTGACGCCCGCCGTTGACATAAAAGAGCACTAATCGAGACCAAAGTGGTTTTCCCATTCTTCTCAAATGTATTTCCTGAGAAATAAGTCTCACAGTGAGCGATGCATGAGATATGAAGGAGCTGGTTTTCAATAGGTCTCAATAATGTCTCAGTGAAAGATATACTTGGTTTTGTCTGTCAATGCTTACAATTTCAGTAATCCAATGTGTCTCTCTTCTATTTCAGTACAAAAGAAAATTGTGTAATGCATTTTCAAAGGCACATTTTAACTATACCTCAATCATATCTCAGGTTATATCATTCCAAAATGTGAGAAAATAATAGTTCAGGCAATATGGATATATGTTCTATATGTCTTATTTACATTACTGTATCTACTAATTTGTTGATTTCTTGCACATACAACATGTACAGTAACTCATTGATTACAATTCTGAGATTCAACACTTAACCCAAACAGCCATGATATGCTCAAAAGACACTTTTTGAGACCTTTTACCATGCGTTAACTGTCTTGATATTAACTGATGGAACAGTGTTTAGTGTTTGTGCCTCACAGAGAGAAAGTTGTGGGTTCGATTCGCAGACCGGTGTGGAGTTTGCATATTCTCCCCCTGACTGTGTGGGTACGCTCTCTGATGTAGGCTGATTGACAACACTCAATTGAATGGTTGTCTGTCTATCTGTGTTGGCCCTGCAATGAGCTGGCGACTTGTCCGGTGTGTACATTGCTTTTAATTCTCAGATTTGGCTCAGAAATGTAATTTAATTCTCTTAATATGATACCTCCTCTGTGTATCCCACTTCTCAAGTATTGCTCAAATGGTTATCTTAACTCAACCTCCTTTGTCTTAGCGATGGCTTGTCTCTTTTTAGCTTATCTCTTGCTCGTAATGGTCCCTAAGGAGCAAGAGATAAGAAAAATATAATCACATAAAACAAATATGAGAAGCGCAAATTGATGTCAAGATATGAGATTGAGCAACATATGAGTGAACACATTTTTGCTATGGGTGAGGCTGAGCCAATCAGTGGCCATAATACTGGAACAGCTTGATATGGTTGCGTTGGTCTCATCTAGAGGCAGATACTAATGAAGTATTGATATTTTTAGTTTATTTCTTTTTTATGCTTGAAATTTTAGGGCAAACATTTTGTAGAAATTGCTTACAAAAAAAACAAAAAACATTAGCAATGTGGTGAAACCACTATATTGGAGTGTGATGTGGTGAGGGACGACTGTATTAACACAAGTGTTCTGGGCATGACGTTAAAGTGCATCCGGCAGTGGTGGCTCCTCTATGGGGTCTTGGGGCACTAGGAGGTTAACCCCTTTACTACTGTTACCCCAGGTGGCCCTTGGGAAAGGCCTAGTACCTGACTGCCCCCTAGCCAGGGATACGGTGAAAACCTCAATGGCGGAGCAGGCGGAAGACGGTAGATTTAAGAACTACCACAACGGCTGCGATGGCGGAAGAAGGCTCTAGCAGAAAAGGGTCCCCAGTCGTCTTGGACTCCATGCCACAGGATCCTGACCCGATTCTGTCAAGGATCGTGTGGTGACTGTCTGTGCATCAGCCTCTCCACGTTGAACAAAGTCACGCACAGGCATCCTCCATAAAGGAATAAACCCCTACCAGGAGGATAGTCATATTCGTTCGAGTGACCGCCGATGATGATTAGCACAAATACTGTTAATAATGGGATTGATAACATGTACACTCCATTCACAAACGCCTCTATTTGCAAACTTTTCAGTTTACGACTGTTTACATTGCGCCAAATATGCCTCTGTGTGTGGACCATGTCAGTGCAAACAAACGTTTTATTTATCCATTTTGCATTTCGAAGAGCTTAGACGGGGGAGCGGCAATTCTGACATATTTATTTCTACAATTGTCGTACCTTCGCGGGTCAGAGCTGTGTCAGACTTAGAGATCACTTTGTGTGATCAAAAGCTTTGAAATGTGTCCAAACTCTCCCAGGATTGCTGTAAAGCAGGGGCGCTCACACTTTTTCTGCAGGTGAGCTACTTTTCAATTGACCAAGTCGAGGAGATCTACCTCATTCCTATTTATAATTTATATTTATTCATTTGTGAAAAAGACATTTTTGTTAACAAGTTAATGGTGTTTAATGATAATACAAGCATGTTTAACACACATAGATTCCTTTCTTTCATGAAGACAAGAATATAAGTTGGTGTATTTGATTCTGATGACTTGCATTGATTGGAATTAGACAGTGGTGCTAATAACGTCCGCATTTTCAAATGGAGGGAAAAAAATGTCCTCCTTTCTGTCCAATACCACATGAAAGTGGTTGGATTTGGCATCTCATTTGTCCAACTTGCATACTTGTTTTTAAACACTTTGTTATGAGAGTAGCATATGTGTGTGGCCCTTTAATGTCTGGCAGCAGGTGAGTGACGTCAGTGAGTGTGCGGGTGGGCAAGCAAGTGAGAAAGCGGTCGCTGAGGGCGGAGGAGAAATACTTTGGCATCAAACTCCGTAGCTTGGTAGCTTGTGTACGCTAGCTTTCTGAGACTCTTATTTTGTTAGCACAGGCAGGATGAAACAGGTCTTTTATGGTGAAGACAGGAACTGTGCAGTCGGTCTTTAGAGTTTTGACAGTAGGTACGGAGTCTCTAGAAATAAAATGTGTTTCTCTGCGTCCGCCCTGTTAGTGATTTTTTTCTTAAATATGAGCTCGCAGCAGCCAGCGTCATCTCACAAGATCCTCGGTGCCGAGAATGTCAAACAACTGACGGAAGTGAAGTCTTGGTATGATTGATGATTGCTCATTTTTATGTCTATTTTTTAATGCCTGGCTTCAGATCGACTGACACACCCTCCGAGATCGACCAGTCGATCGCGATCGACGCGATGCCCACCCCTGCTGTAAAGCTTCGAGTTGCTAGACAATCGCTTTGAGTTAGCTGTGGAGAGGCGCAGCCAGCGAACGAGCAGCGAGGCAAAGCACGCTAGAGCCCGGCCCAAGATGGCGGCGAGGAGGCAGAGGATGTGGCCGAGCGGAGATGCGGGGCGTGCCGGGAGCGACGCCATAGACAAGATCAGGTGCGTGGGTCGCGCACCTGGACACAATCATTTCTCCTCTCGATGTATAAAAGGGGAGAAAGAGGAGAAATCACGGCAGAAGGAGTAGGAGAACCTGCAGCAGTACCGGAAGAGAGAGAGCGACAGAGAGCAAGCTGAAGACAGCGACGACGGGGACGGCTGATGGGGACCGAGGAGCGAGCAGTAGAGAAGGAGCTGAAAAGCGACCTCGACAGCAGACAAGATTTAAAAAAAAAAATAAAAAGAGTCAAACCTGTTCTAAGCTATGTCCTTCCTGAGTGGTCCATGGAACCCGCACAATGACGGCAAGAGTCTGTCACATTTGGCACCCAACGCGGAAGGACCATCGGAGGCGAGGGAGGACGATTTCTTCTGGACGCTCGTCGGCGCGTTCACCGAGCTGGCGGCAGGCAGTCGGCAGTGGCTCGAGGAGTCCCGCCAACAATTGCGGCTCCTACAGGTACTGGCGGACCAGGTGGGGTGAGGCAGTGAGTGCCCCCCCCCAAAGAAGGGGACGAAGAGGTGTCAGAAGAAGAGGACAGCAATGAGGTCTTGGCTGAAGTGTCACACCTGGAAGGCAGTGCTGGTGAGGCTGCAGTGGCGTCTGCAGACCAGCAGGGCAAGCTGTCGGCTAAAGAGAGGGAGGACGAGCTCGCCTCGGTGAAAGAAGTGGTGATGGTGGAAGAATAAGAAGAAGATAAATGGATGATGAAAAAGAAGATGATAATGAATCAGATGATGAAGAAGAAGAAGAAGATGAAGAAGAAGAAGAAGAAGAAGACGAAGAAGAAGAAGATGAGGAAGAAGATGATGATGATGATGATGAATCAGAACAGGATGATGATGAAGAGGAAGAAGAAGATGATGATGATGATGATGAATCAGAACATGATGATGATGATGATGAATCAGAACATTATGATGATAAAAAAGAAGAACATGATGATGATGATGATGATGATGATGAAGAAGACAAAGAAGACAAAGAGAAAGAGAATGAAGAGAAGACAGGTGGCCGTGGCAGTCTTCTTTTCCCGCCCCTTCAAAAAAGGAAGGGGGGAGTACGCTCAGCCGGTCGGAAGCCCGGCTTGCGTCTGGCAATGGAGGTATGTGGAGAGGCGCAGCCATCGAACGAGCAGCGGGGCAGGGCACGCTGGAGCCCGGCCCAAGATGGCGGCGAGGAGGCGGAGGATGTGGCAGAGCGCAGAGGCGGGGCGTGCCAGGAGCGACGCTGCAGACGAGATTGCGCTCCTGGACACAATAATTTCTTCTCTCGATATATAAAAGGGGAGAAGGAGGAGAGATCGCGGCAGAAGGAGTAGGAGAACCCGCAGCAGTACCGGAAGAGAGAGAGCGACAGAGAGCGAGCCGACGGGTACGGCTGAAGGCGACCGAGGAGCGAGCAGTGGAGAAGGAGCTGAAAAGCCACCTGACCGCACACAAGCTTTATTTGAAAAAATAAAAAGAGTCAAACCTGCTCAAAGCAATGTCCTTTCTGAGTGGTCCATCGAACCCGCACGATGACGGCAGAGTCCGTCACATTAGCATTTTAGGCAGTTAACCTCCGGCTTGCGGCACCTTCAGTTCGAGGAAGGAGGATTTGTCCCGCAGCAAGTATTTAATTGTGATGAGACTAAAAAAGATGCCACAGAGTACATTTATTACAGCAAAAAAGAAGACACTATCGGGACACAAGCTGATGAAAGATCACCTCACAATACTAGTGTGTTACAATGCTAGCAGTGAGTACATGGGGCCACTGCTCCTTTATCACTCCAAAACTCCCAGACTGTTCAACAATGCCACAAATATTCGCAGACACACGGTAAAATTATTTTCCTTTTTTTGTTTTTTATTGTAGCAACAGTGTGGTTAATGTTTTTGAGCGCACCAACACTTAGTGTGTGTGCGTGTTGACATTTAAAGGGGCTGTTTGCAAGTTGCAACGTATACACATATGTCTAAAGGGCGCCAACTTTCCAATGTATTTTAGACAGTATACCCAATGACGTAATTAGGTACGTACGCAACACATGCACGGGCATTAGCTTTAGTTGTTGTTGACTAATAATAGAGCAAGTTTGGACAATGTTTGTTGATTTTCTTGAACAGTTGAGGCGAGAACCAATTATCCATGTTTACATTGATTCTTATGGGGAACTCTGCTTCACTATTTGAACATTTCAATTTACGAACTATATTCAAGAACCAAATAAATTTGTAAATCAAGGTTGCACTGTACTTCCTTCTGATGGCAGCAAAGCTCATTTTAACTTTGTTTGTGACTTCTGACCATTTTGTTTTACCGTAGAGTGCTTTCAAAGCATCAATTTACCGACGTAATGTAATGCTGACCATTTAAGTATCCAACACAAATCTTATGAGTACAAAAGTAAATCAATGATAAGAATTCTGCATTTATTGAGATTTTCAAATGGATAGGTTCTGTTTTCTAGTAAAAATGTTAGAAAAAGGGTAATACATCTTTTAAATCTCGAAGGATTCCATTGCACAAATCCACATTTACTCCATACTGGGTGCCAACAGGTCTGGTCATCAGTTTTGGCAAGAGCCCAAGCCCCCACTTTACACTAACCTATAGCTGCTCGGTCTTTGTCTTTTAGGAAAACAAAAAGAACTGTATCCTTTGATAAGCTTATTTTGGCACAATCAAGCCAGCCCAGCTCCATATTCCCATTAACAAGTGCCCTGTATACGGACCCTCGAACTGTAATGGCGGGCTGTGTGTGGTCTGGGCCGCCCACGGAAGCTGATGTCTGGATGATGAGATGGAGACACAAAAACATGAATGGGCCTCAGACAATTCGCTGTCCCCATTGAGCGCCCTGTGGTCAGCAGGAGTGGGAGGCGCTCAGCAAGAAAACTCTGCTGAGTCATGAGGAAGCGATGGTGAACTGTCCCTTGTCATCCAATTACCGCATCAAATGGAGACCCAATACAAAGTGGCTTATCTGGGCTCAGTGGAGCAAAAGAAGGCAGACCAGAATTTAGTTGTCTAAAGACCAAGAGGGGTAAAAGGGGAGAAGCTAAGTAGGGAGGGGGAGTTATCCTGGAAAGGGATATTTAGAGAAATATGGGGAAAGGCGCACAAACAATATTACTATGTAAGGTAATTAAATTAATATTGCCTATGCTAGTTGCAAACAGTAGCGTTTTCGAAAATATGGTTCCCTCAGGGTACTCCGGCTTCCTCCCACCTCCAAAGACATGCACCTGGGGATAGGTTAATAGGCAACACTAAATTGGCCCTAGTGTGTGAATGTGAGTGTGAATGTTGTCTGTGTATCTGTCTTGGCCCTGTGATGAGGCGGCGACTTGTCCAGGGTGTATACCGCCTTCCGCCCGTATGCAGCTGAGATAGGCACCAGCGACCCCATAAGGGACAAGCAGTAGCAAATGGATGGATGGATGGATTCAGAAGACAACAAGATTTAAGAACCTAAATGAATGAAAAGGAGGGGGGAAAATCCACCATCAAATGTTCTTTTGTCAGGTTATTTTGTATGTAAACCCTTTGAGTGATGATAGGTCAAACACAAATACAATTGTAAAAAAATATCATAGATTTTGCCCACATCAGTGCTCAGTTATTGTATCATCATTAGGGGGTTAGTGCATGTGCCTCACAATACTAAGGTCCTAAATAGTCCCGAGTTCAATCCCGGGCTCGGGATCTTTCTGTGTGGAGTTTGCATGTTCTCCATGTGACTCCATGGGTCCCCTACGGGTACTCCAGCTTCCTCCCACCTCCAAAAATATGCATCTGGGGATAGGTTGATTGGCAACACTAAAATTGGCCCTAGTGTGTGAATGTGAGTGTGAATGTTGTCTGACTATCTGTGTTGGCCCTGTGATGAGGTGACGACTTGTCCATGGTGTACGCCGCCTTCCGCAGCTGAGATAGGCTCCAGCACGACCCCGCGACCCCAAAAGGGACAAGCGGTAGAAAATGGATGGGATGGATAGTTTAGTAAGGAGGGAGTTAAAATAAAATTTACATTTGCATAAATGTATAATGAATTAAAAAAATTGTATATGCTAAGTTGTTACTTAAACCAGACCACAAAACCACAGACTCTAGCTATAAGCATTAGCTTATAGCTAGAGCAGGGTCTCTGCAGGTTTTTAAGACCATGATGAATATAATTTAAGACCAATTCATATCCATCCATCCATTTACTACCGCTTGACCCTTTTCCGTATGGACAAAGTACAAAGACATAAAATAAATTCCTAGGGCTAGAAAGAATTGTGAGTAAATGAATTAATTCACTGCTCTTTCACATTAGAAAAACACAATGGTTAATCCAACTAAGTTCACCTGACAACTAACTATATTGTAAACTATTGCAAACATAACACCCATTTTTCAAATTTGCCACAGAACCGTTTTCTTGCAAAAGATGAAGTTTGCTTCATATTAAGTGTGTTTTCATGTAACAACCAGAACGTCAGCAATGGTAAAGGAAAGCACAACACTATATTGTTTGTAAAAGGGACGGTTAGCATCTCTGCTAAAGCAATGTTTTGAATCTAGCAAACACATAAAAATGTTTACGGTATTACAACTGTATCTGCACAAAGTTGCAAGGTTGTGAAAAACAAGAGTGCAAAAAGAAAGAAGGTGATTATGGCTAGCAAGTCTCAAACAGAATTTGGATGTGAATAATGTGGATAACATTTACATTTCCACAACTCATTTTGTATCTGGTATGTATAAATATATTTATACCTGTTTTTGTGACATTTTGAAAACATATTGCTAATAAACAGGGAGTAGTTTTTATTTAAGCATGACAGGATGACATTCGGAAATCTTAAAGGTTTGAAGAGGGGTTAAGTTGATTGTATAGTTGTGCAAGTGTTTGTTGCTTTTCAGCATCTTTTGACACAGATTTGTCCCACATTTTTGACTGTTACATTATCATTCCATTCACTTTTACCGCCATGTTTAAAAACACTTCCTTCCTCGATGTGTCCACATCTGGCTCCTAAACACTTTATACGTTTCCATCCACCGACTTCAAGAATGCATTATATTGATCGTTCTGGAGCCACAAATAGTTGAACTTGCACATCTTATCCAGGTAATTCGACTTTTCTTTGGAGTTTCATAAAAATTTCTCCACGGCTATGCTAACCTGTAACAACACACCGCTACAGGTGCACAGCACACTGGGTGGGGTGCGATTAATTCTGAACTGGCTCGTGTGCGTGATTACTGTAATTCTGACAGGGCAGCAAAAGTCGCCGACTTGAGTTCCGTTTTTCGTTATGTTATGAATTTTAAGACCTTGAATTCAAAATTTTGGATTCAAGACTTTTTAAAAGGGTGCTGCACCTTATCGGGAATTTTGCCTATTTTTCACAATCATTATAAATAACATGACTCATGGATTATACAAACCCCGTTTCCATATGAGTTGGGAAATTGTGTTAGATGTAAATATAAACGGAATACAATGATTTGCAAATCATTTTCAACCCATATTCAGTTGAATATGCTACAAAGACAACATATTTGATGTTCAAACTGATAAAAAAAAAAAAAAATTAAATAATCATTAACTTTAGAATTTGATGCCAGCAGCACATGACAAAGAAGTTGGGAAAGGTGGCAATAAATACTGATAAATCTGAGGAATGCTCATCAAACATTTATATGGAACATCCCACAGGTGTGCAGGCTAATTGGGTGCCATGATTGGGTATAAAAGCAGCTTCCATGAATGCTAAGTAATTCACAAACAAGATTTGGGGTGAGGGTCACCACTTTGTAAGCAAATTGTCAAACAGTTTTAGAACAACATTTCTCAACGAGCTATTGCAAGGAATTTAGGGATTTTACCATCTACGGTCCGTAAAATAATCAAAAGGTTCAGAGATTCTCGGGAAATTACTGCACGTAAGCAATGATATTACGGACTTTTGATCCCTCAGGCGGTACTGCATCAAAAACCGACATCAGTGTGTAAAAGATATCACCACATGGGCTCAGGAACACTTCATAAAACCACTGTCAGTAACTACAGTTGGTCGCTACATCTGTAAGTGCAAGATAAAACTCTACTATGCAAAGCCAAACCCATTCATCAACAATATCCGGAAACGCCGCCGGCTTGGCTGGGCCCGAGCTCACCTAAGATGGACTGATGCAAAGTGGAAAAATGTTCTGTGGTCTGACGAGTCCACATTTCAAATTATATTTGGAAACAGAGGACGTGGTGTCCTCCAGAACAAAGAGGAAAATAACCATTCGAATTGTTATAGGCGCAAAGTTCAAAAGCCAGCATCTGTGATGGTATGGGGGTGTATTAGTGCCCAAGGCATGGGTAACTTACACATCTGTGAAGGCCCCATTAATGCTGAAAGGTCTATACAGGTTTTGGAGCAACATACTGTATGTTGTCATCCAAGCAACTTTATCATGGATGCCCCTGCTTATTTCAGCAAGACAAGCGTTAAAACAGCGTGGTTTCGTAAAAAAAAGTGTGGGTACTTTCCTGGCCCGCCTGCAGTCCACACCTGTCTCCCATTGAAAATGTGTGGAGCATTAGGAAGCGTAAAAAATGGCAGCGGAGACCCCGGACTGCTGAACGACTGGAGCTCTACATAAAACAAGAATGGGAAAGAATTCCATTTTCAAAGCTTCAACAATTAGTTTCCTCAGTTCCCAAACGTTTATTGAGCGTTATTTAAAAAAAGGTGATGTAACACAGTGGTGAACATGTCCTTTCCCAATTACTTTGGCACGTGTTGCAGCCATGAAATTCAGAGTTATATATTATTTGCAAATAAAAAATAAAGTTTATGAGTTTGAACATAAAATATATTGTCTTTGTAGTGCATTCAATTGAATATGGGTTGAACAGGATTTGCAAATCATTGTATTCCATTTATATTTACATCCAACACTATTTCCCAACTCATATGGAAATGGGGTTTGTAATTGTAATGCATTCAAAATATTCAATACATTCCATCCAAATAAAAAGACGGTTCAGGTGTGCAATGAACATAATTTTCAGGAAATCTCAGGTGGCAAATGTCCTCTCAGACCACGTATTTGAAGCTTTTTCCCAAATACAGCAGGACAGAGTAGGGGCATGAGCCACCCTCTGTAATGGGTGCACGCATTAGTGTTGTGTTGTGACTTTGCATGTATGGAAGCTTAGCGGCTTCAAAATAATAGCTTGTTTGAACAACATGGACAATCCTTGTTGCTCAAATTCAAATGGATGAGTCTCCCTGAATTGTTTTATCTAATCGCAAAGCTCTCAAAACACAAGGTCTGAGTATTCCGTAAGCACAAAACAGTAGGCATCCTACCAAGGGTGTTTCCATCTATTTCTGTCTGTCTGTACATATGACACAATTTTAAAAATCCCAACTGCACAATATGTAAAAAGTAAATTATCTATGTGATGCAATATCAGATCGAATTAAAATTCCATTTACTGAAACCAAGTTTTTTGGAACCTGATTGCAGATCCAGATTTGGCATCAATAGAAACATCAGTATGAATATCAATTTTCACGAAGAGATTTCGTCATGCTTATGTAGAATCTGAATAGTTAAAGGAGGTCAAGAACCACAAAACATAACTGTAAAATTACAGAATAACATTACAATGACATTATTATGATTTTTTTTCTCATCATAATTTCACAGCACTATCTTCAGAAATCTTAGCTGTCCCACTTTCCCAGAAAGGAATGCCGCGAGAGAGATGCAGTCGCCATGACCTACATGAGTCCAACAACTTAGCTTTGGCCAGATGAAATGCCTGTAGGCTGCAACATATTGCTCTCTTTGTGTAACACACGAAAATGCAAAAAAAAACAAAAAAGTACACACGTACATAAACACCTGCATTCACGTATGAGGAGTGTGTATGTGCAAGAATGAATATAATATTGTTGTACTGAAAAAAAAATTGTGTTTAATGTATGACCTTAGAAAAGTTAACCTGACCAAAGCAGATACATATTGAACACGGTATATTTTTAGAATATGTTTTCAGGGTTCCAGATGAGCTGCTGGAGTATTGAGACCCCAGCCTGCTAGCTATTTTGAAGGTGTCTTTTAATCTTACACTCCTGACTAATGTGACATGGCGGTGAACTATTACAGCTGTAACAACTTACAGTATGGGATATTACAAAACAGTAAAAACCTTCATCAAAAATTTTTATTTTACATCAACAGCATCTTTAAAGGGGCTATCTAATTATGTTTTACTTTAAAGGGGCCCTACTGTGCAAAACCAACATTTCTCACCTACTGGTACCTGCTGTTGTGTATTTGGGATCTGCATAAGTCCCTAAAATTGTGGTCCAACTCTGTAGTCAATAAGCTCCTTCTTTTTCTCTATCCTCTTTTTGTGGGGCAGACTGGCGGGTACATGCACATGCATCCTTCACTGTTGCCAGTACTAATACAAAGTAGCGTATAGTTCCAACTCATATCTGTCAGTAGACTCCATATGGAAGCGTTAAAAACTACAAGAAAGATAGCGGAAAGAAGACGCTGTCGAAGTGGAGTCACGGAAATAATCCCGCCCACAAAACGGCGGATCCTGAAGAGACGTTATGAAAGCAGCTTGAAAATTATAAAACATTTTAAGCAAAATCTTGACCAAAGAACCACCAATACATGGTATGTAGACCACAAGGAAGTGTTCTATTTGTGGGAAAAATCATAATATGACCCTTTGAAGTGGTGAAAAGTAGAGATGTCCAATAATATCGGACAGCCGATACTGTCGGCCGATAAATGCTTTAAAATGCAATATCGGAAATTATCGGTATCGGTTTCAAAAAGTAAAATTTATGACTTATTGGCGCCCGCCTCAACCTTTTCATGCTCTCTCAGGGACAGCATGTCCCAAATTTCAGGCTGCTGTTTTGAGGCATGTTAAAAAATATAATGCGACTTTGTGACTTCAATAATAAATATGGCAGTGCAATGTTGGCGTTTTTTTCCGGAACTTGAGTTGATTTATTCTGGAAAACTTTGTTACATTGTTAAATGCATCCAACGGGGCATCACAACAAAATTAGGTATAATAATGTGTTAATTCCACGACTGCGTATATCGATATCGGTTGATATCGGAATCGGTAATTAAGAGTTGGACAATATCGGAATATCGGATATCGGCAAAAAAGCCGTTATCGGACATCTCTAGTGAAAAGTATACCCAGAACATATAAAATATACATTTGAGCCGTTTTCAGTGACATTCTGTTTCATTTCATGCTGGGGTGGGGGGGAATTACATATTGTAAATAATCATAATTATTGCCATTTAGATTGTGACAGGGATTTTTTTAAGCCACATGCTGAACAGCTTTTAATATGCTTTAGTTATTGTTGGTTTACAATATTTTTATATACTTTTGGAGCTGTTAAAAATAACGAGTTGAGGTGTGCGATTAATCACAAAAATTTATCGCATTCATTATAAATATATTCAGGTTAGTCACGTAATTTATATTGACTGTACATGATCCCTTACCTAGTTATCTGTACGGCGGCACAGGTTATTTGATCAGTGATCAGTTCAATGCAGTCATCAGAGCTGATGTATGTGAAAAGACTGTGTTCGTCTGGCAAATTTCACTTAAACATACACACAGATGCGACTATAGCTAAAACTGTTAAGTTTTGAGCAAATAAATGATGTGCATTCAAGTAAAATCTTTACAATATGTCATACGTGTACAAATATTGGGCTCTCAGTGGATTTAAGTTATGTAAGTGATAGGGTTGCACATCTCTCTCTGATAAATGATTGATATGCATCTAGATACGCAGGTTACGATTCGATTCAAAAACGATATCCTTTTATTACAGACCGATTCGATTGGATTCGTTTCCGAACGATACGATTCGATTTGACGGTTAATATTCAAGACTCCAAATCCCCAAGTATTGTGGCTTTATGGCTCTGGCAAAAAAAAACAGAACAACAAAATTACATGTCAATGTATTTATTTTTAGACATGGACCAAAAAAAAGTCTGGCTGAATTGTAGGATGGGAACACCAGAGGTAAAAGTAGCACAGAATAGTAACAGCTACATGCAATATTTCAGCCTGAGCATAGTTTTGAACATTAGAGGTAGGCAACAAAGATTCAATATTTCAACCTGAGCATATAGTGTTTTGAACACTAGAGGTAAGTAACAAAGATTCAATATTTCAACCTGAGCATATAGTGTTTTGAACACTAGAGGTAGGTAACAAAGATTCAATATTTCAATCTGAACATATAGTGTTTTGAACACTAGAGGTAGGTAACAAAGATTAAATATTCCAGCCTGAGCATATAATGGCACAGGGTTTTAACTCACCGTACTCTTGGCCGTGTTTCCTCTTTGCATTCTGGTCGAGATTTTTAGTGCAGCCAGTGTACGTCAACGATGCTTGACACAATTTATAAATAGCATGGCTTCTGTCGACCTTCCCTTCGTTCTTATAAAACCCCAAAACTTTCCACATTTTGGATTTCTGTCTCCCCGATGCGCTGAAAATCTTTCTTGGTCCATTATCACTTTCGGTCAGACTGACGCTTTCGTTCTCCTCCTCCTTCATTTTCCGTGTTGTACCTTGCTTATCACTCGTGCTAATACCAGCTAGGCACCTACCGCGTTTTGTTTTAGAGACGCTGGCGCATATTGTAATCTAGCCAACCCGTTTAAAGTCTCGCGATAACCGATCCATGGCTATAACCGATTCAGCTAGGAATTCTCGGAATATTCGCATTGATTGAGGAGTCTGCTACCGATGCAGTCTAATCGCTCACTTGTTGAATCGAATACTCGGTCGCATCGGTTTATCGTTCACAACCCTAGTAAGTGAGTAATGTCCTGTGTCCATGATTAACAAAAAATCTAAATAGTGATTAATCTGATATATATATATATATATATATATAGATATATATATATATATATATATATATATATATATATATATTGACACCACTATTTTTTGTCATTTCTACTTCAAATTATTAGTGAACTAGCTTTACCTGATGAGTGAGTATGCCACTGTATTTAATATTTTAATGCACCCACAGTTTAATTTCAACTTAATTGGCGTGTTCACACTGTCACTTTTTTATTAGCTCAGGGAAAATATGTGACATTCTTCACATGCAGCTTGTAGGCAGTGGATGTTTGCTGCAGACGGCTTAGCGGTTGCAGTGATACTGACCTATTTTTTACGAGAAGCGTGTAAATTAATTTAGCATGTAACAGGATCATTTTAAGCCAATATGGTATTTTGTGTCAAGCTATTTGCATAATGGGGATAATTCTGTCAGAGTTGGCCACAAAAGTTCCTTTAAGATTATCTTGATCCTTGAAGAACTTTTTTGTGAGAATGTCGTGCTGAGAGTACATGGGTCTTGTGCACTAGAACTAATGCTCCTATTCATTGCCACATAAACACAATGATCTTTATGCTCTGGCTGTGAATGTTGACATTTAGTCTTATTTACTCAGACTGTGTCATTAGTCAGAATGATCATGACAGCCAATCTAATAAATCACCAAAAAGGCCGTGAGCATGTGCGTGCATTTACATCTCTGTGGCACTGTGGCACTAACGGGTCGAGCTGGCAGGTTGAGACATGTTTCCATTGAGCAGCAAGGGATAAATATGGCCCTGACACATGAGATGTTCCAGACTCAACCACAACCTGCCTGGCTCTCCTCCAGGTAGCATTTGTTCAACTACAGCCAAACAATTTGTATTTCACAGCACTGAAAGCTGCAAAATCCACTCAGTCACTCAGTGTGCAAGTGTGTGTGTGTGAGAGTGTGTGACGGTGATGAAGAGGGGAGAGGCATATACGCTGACAAAGGCCTTTACTGTAATGCCTGAATGCTCCATTTACCTTTGTAACAAAGAACATCAAATAACAAACATGTGTGAGTGAAACCTTGTGTGTGTGTGTGTGTGTGTGTGTGTGTGTGTGTGTGTGTGTGTGTGTGTGTGTGTGTGTGTGTGTGTCACTTACATTTATAGACACGGGAATGAGCTATATCAGCCAGAACCCCCCCAGTGGCCGGATCAACTCATAATATAATAACGATATCAAATGTAAACAGTTATTTTTACAGAAGTATAGAAAGAACATTTTATAACATGAACGTCACGTTTGAGAAGGAGACGGGATGTGTAAGACAGTGTTTGTGTGTGTTATAAAAATAAGTTACGCATTAACTCAAAGGTAAAACATAGAAACAATAAAACGTTATCTTAACTTTCTGAAGAAGTGATAAAAGGTGGACATTTTCTTCTTTTCATATACACGCAATTTTATTTAAAAATAGCTAAATACTAACAAGTAGGGCTGGGCGATATGGCTGAAAACTGTATTACAATGTACGTTTTTTTATATTAGTCAATATCGTAAATAATTTTGCTATGGAAATTTAGACTAGAAGAATAATATATTAAATGTTAACATTTTTTTTTCAAATGTAACGTTCATCCGATTTTAATGTCTGTTATTCTTAAGGTATGGAATATAATTTATGTTATGCGGTAATTATTATTTTAATATTATTGGACCAAATTGTTATTTTAAAATTGCACATTTGTTATGTGTGATGTTATTTAAGCAGTCCTGCACGTTATTTCCTACCTGTTGTTTCTGTACTTGTGAATAGGGAACAGACGAGGGTTGTAAAGAAAAGATGAGCGCAGTGAAGGACTACAGTTCATTTGAAAAAAACAAACAAACAGAAAAAACTATCATAGTGTTGAGGTGACTCTTCCCGTTTTATCGACACTTTCTTCGCTTTCGCAGCACAAATTTTTACTTTTTCTTCTCACGCCACATGGAAAAATAACAGTGAGACAGCAAGATGGCATAACCAAAGTCGATAGTTAATACTGTAATGCGATTGGCTGTTAAGCGTTTTGTTGGATCACCAGACCGCAACTGCCTTCGTTCATGCAACCAACCATGCTTTAATCTTCATAGTTTCTTCCGACCACAAAAATTTAATAAAAATAAACAAAATAAAATGTAAAACATATATATATATACACATATATATATATATACACATATATATACATACATATATATACATATATATATACATATACATATATATATACATATATATATGCACACACATATACATATATATATATATATATATGTATACACACACATATATATATATATATACACACATATGTACACACACACACATATATATATATATATATATATATATATATATATATATATATATATATATATATATATATATATATATATGTAGGTGTGGGAAAAAATCACAAGACTACTTCATCTCTACAGATCTGTTTCATGAGGGGTTCCCTCAATCATCAGGAGATTTTAATGGAAGCATTCACATACAATGGTTTATATAGGGCACAGAGTGGGTGGGTACAAGCAGGCGTAGGGTGTGGTGATTGGCTCATGTGTTACCTAGGAGGTGTTTCCGCCTGTGGCGGCATGTTGAAATGATTTCACTGCGCTTGTTGAGGGATGATAGCTCTGGATGATATATAATAAACAGTTTCTCTTTTAAGCATAAGTTGCATCTTTTATTACCACTGTTGTAAGGTGTGCTGGATGCAAGAATTTGCCATGTTATTGAATATTCAACATTATTGTCTTTGAGGTTCCAAATGTGTTTGCTGAGTTCGGTAGAATTCTGCAAAGTCTGGTTTCTAAAGGAGGCGTTGTGATTATTCCATCTTGTTTTGAACGCTCCTTCGGTTAATCCTACGTACGTGTCGGATGTGTTAATGTCCTTGCGTATTACCTTTGCTTGGTAAACGACTGATGTCTGTAAGCACCTTCCGTTGAGAGGGCAATCAGGGTTCCTGCGACAGTTACATTCATTATTGGTTTCAGAGTCGTTTAGTCTGGGGGTAGGCAGTCCTTTTGCAATTGCTTTGTTGTGGTTTGAAATGATTTGTTGCATGTTATTCATACAGCTGTAGCTCAATTTAATGTTGTTCTTGTTGAATATTTTTCTTAGGGTGTTGCCTTTGGGGAAGTGTTTGTCGATCAGAGTGAGGAACTTGCGGCCGATGTTGGTTGAGACGTCTTTGCTGAATGGCGGATTGTACCAGATGATGTTGTTTCGTTTTCTGCTCTTTTTTGGTTGGTTTCCTGGGGTGGGTTCATAGGTGAGGGTAGCCCTGCTCAAGTAAAGGCAAGGAGGCGGAGAATGTGGCGGAACGGAGAGGCGGGGCGTACCGGAAGCGACGCCACTGCAATCAAATTCCGGTGTGTAGATCACGCAACGGCACACAATTGACATTTCTCCTCTGGCTGTTTAAAAGGGGAGAAGGAGGCGGGATCATGGCAGAAGTAGTAGGAGAACCAGCAGCAGAACCTGATGAGAGAGAACGACCGAGAGCGAGCCGAAGACCGTGACGAAGATGCAGCCGAAAGCGAGCGAGGAGCGAGCAGGAGCGGAACAGCTGACAAGCGATCCGACCAAAAGACAAAGCTTGTATTATTGGAAAAAATAAACAAGAGTCAAACTTGCAAAGCAATGTCCTTCCTGAATGGTCCATGAACCCGCACGACGACGACAGGAGTCCGTCACAAGTGGCGCCCAACGCGGAAGGACCATCGGAGGCGAGGGAGGATTATTTCTTCTGGGCGCTCGTCGGCACGTTCACCGGGCTGGCGGAAAGCAGCCGTTAAAATTGCCAGCTCATGCAAGCGCTGGCGGACAAGATGGGGGGAGGCGGTGAGTGCCCCTCCGAAGAAGAAGTCGAGGAGGACTCCAGTGAAGGCTTGGCTGAAGCGTCACACCTGGAAGGTGGGGCTGGGGAGGCTGCAGTTGCGTCTGCAGACCAGCAGGGCGAGCTGTCTCACAAAAAGAGGAAGGACGAGCTCGCCTTGGTAGAGGAGAGAATTAGAAGAGCTGAGGAGAAAAGAGTCGCGGAAGTAGAAGAGAGGAAAATGACTGAAGAAAAGGCCAAAAAAGAATAAGAAGAGAAAGACGTGGTGGTGTTAGAGGAGTAAGAAGAAGAAGAAGAAAAACAGCATTATGATGAAGAAGAGGAAGAACTGGAAAAAGTGGTGGTGCTGGAAGAAAAAGAAGAAGAAGAAGTGAAAGAAGAGGAGGAAGAAGTCAAGGAGGACGAAGAAGAAGTTAAAGAAAAGGTCAAAGAGGACGAAGAAGAAGACAAAGAAAAGGTCAAAGAGGACGAAGAAGAAGTCAAAGAGGACAAAGAAGAAGAAGAAGTCAAAGAAAAGGTCAAAGTGGACGAAGAAAAAGTCAGAGGACAAAGAAGAAGAAGAAGTCAAATAAAAGGTCAAAGAGCACGAAAAAGAAAAAGACAAAGAAAAAGTCAAAGAGAATGAAAAAAGAACAAAGAGGAAAAAGACAAAGAAAAGGTCAAAGAGGACGAAGGGGACAAAGAAAAGGTCAAAGGGGACAAAGAAGAAGAAGACAAAGAAAAGATCGAAGAGGACGAAGAAAAGGTCAAAGAAAGGGATGACGAAAAAGACAAAGAAAAGGTCAAAGAGGACGAAGAAGCGGAAGTACAACCACAAGACGAAGAGGTGTTAGAGAAAGAAGACAAGCTTGCCCTGGTGGAAAAAGCGATGGAAGAAGAGCAGACAGATGACCGGGCAGTTTTTTTCCCGCCCTTGCAATAAAGGCACGGGGGAGTAGGCTCAGGCCCGGCTCACGTCTGGCGATGGAAAACTGTGGAGAGGCAGAGCCGACGGGCCGACGGTGGGGCAGGACACGTTGTAGCCCTGCTCAAGATGGCGGCAAAGAGGCGAGGAATGGGGCGGAACGGAGAGGCGGGGCGTACTGGGAGCGACGCCGCTGCGATCAAATTCAGGTGCGTAGATCGCGCACCGGCACACAATTGACATTTCTCCTCTGGCTGTATAAAAGGGGAGAAGGAGGAGGGATCATTGTAGAAGGAGTAGGAGAACCAGCAGCAGAACCTGATGAGCGAGAACGATCGAGAGCGAGCCGAAGACAGCGACGAAGACGCGGCCGAAGACGCGAAGCGAGCAGGAGCGGGGCAGCTGAAAAGCGATCCGACCAAAAGACAAAGCTTGTGTTATTTGAAAAAATAAACAAGAGTCAAACCTGCAATGTCCTTCCTGAATGGTCCATGCAACCTGCACAACAATGGCAGGAGTCCATCAAAAGAAAAATATATATATATATGTGGGAAAAATCACAAGACTACTTCATCTCTACAGAACTGTTTCATGAGGGGTTCCCTCAATCGTCAGGAGAAGAAAAAAAAAATCTGAAGATTGAGGTATGCGGTCTTTTCCCAGGTTTCTCCTCATGAAACAGTTCTGTAGAGATGAATTAGTCTTGGGATTTTTCCCACACATACATATTGCGCTCTACCACGGTATCGAGCACTATTCTCTGGATAATCCAATCAAGACATATATATATATATATATATATATATATATATATACAACCTATTGTTTTTCATACTTACTATTGTTCTCTGCTTGAGTTATATCATTTGATCAAGCCTTTCTTTTATTTAATAACATATCATACTACAAGTATGTAGCCTACTATTGGTCACACTGATATCGTACCGGATCAATATCAGTATCGGCCAATAATCAAGGCTTCAATATCGGTATGGTATTGAAAGTGAAAATGTTGTATTGGGACCACATTATTTTCAAGTATTTGCTCTGTTTCCAAAAGTTTTCAAAATGGACGACCAATTGTGTGGAACTACTGTATTTACATGCATGGACAACACTCACACTGTGGAATTATATCCATGTGACCGGATGCTGAATATAAAAAGTATCCGAGGGTCTGTGTCCATGTTTCACTTTGAGATAAAACAGCAGTATAGTGAGCCAGCATATTTTTTAGATCTGTTTCACTTTTGAGCCTGCAGAACACACCAGCACGTCAATGAGAAGTAGAGCGCATGCACAAAATGTAAACAGATTGTCAAAAAGATAAAGGTCCAACTGTATGCAACATTTCAATGAAATGTTGGTCACATTGGAAAAGACTGCTTTGTGACCTTGACTCTAGCCAACATTTTCAGGAAGTAACAGAAATGAGTCAGACTGGAATGACATGATGCACAGAAAGAAAATGGTTGAATTGATGCCAATTAGTATACTACCGTCACTAGGGTGTGTGAGCGTGCGTGTGTGCTAGTTTCATCATACAACAAAAACAGCCCTTGAAATACTCCATGCAGCATGAAAGATATAAACCAGTACATTTTGGAGGCAATCAGTTTAACACATCAAAACATGAATTTGGCCTCCCCACTCAACTGAAAGGATTATGGGGATTATAGAGGAAATTAGCCAGCCTTGTTGGTGGTTTGTGTTCTCTCAGTAATGTGTAGGCACGGATGTTTCCACTTTGCCCTCTTTTTAGCAACTACAAAAGATGCAGACAGTTCATTGACTGCGTAAAATTAACTATAATTCTCCGGAATTGGTTAGAACTTTACATTAGTCTCACTAGAGCAGGGGTCACCAACACGGGGCCCGCGGGCACCAGGTAGCCCGTAAGGACCAGATGAGTAGCCCGCTGGCCTGTTCTAAAAATAGCTAAAATAGCAGCACTTACCAGTGAGCTGCCTCTATTTTTTGAATTGTATTTATTTACTAGCAAGCTGGTCTCGCTTTGCTCGACATTTTTAATTCTAAGAGAGACAAAACTCAAATAGATTTGAAAATCCAAGAAAATATTTTAAAGACCTGGTCTTCAGTTGTTTAAATAAATTCATTTATTTTTTTACTGTGCTTCTTCTAACTTTAAGAAAGACAATTTTAGAGAAAAAATACAACCTTAAAAATGATTTTAGGATTTTTAAAACACATATACATTTTTACCTTTTAAATTCCTTCCTCTTCTTTCCTGACAATTTAAATCAATGTTCAAGTACATTTATTTTTTTTATTGTAAAGAATAATAAATACATTTTAATCTAAGTCTTCATTTTAGTTTCTGTTTTTTCGACGAAGAATATTTGTCAAATATTTCTTCAAAGTGTTATGATTAAAATTCAAAAAAATTATTCTGGCAAATCTAGAAAATCTGTAGAATCAAATTAAAATCTTATTTCAATGTCTTTTGAATCTCTTTTAAAATTGTTGTTCTGGAAAATATAGAAGAGATAATGATTTGTCTTTGTTAGAAATATAGCTTGGTCCAATTTGTCATATATTCTAACAAAGTGCAGATTGGATTTTAACCTATTTAAAACATGTCATCAAAATTCAAAAATTTATCTTAATCTGGAAAAAGTACTAATGATGATCCATAAATTATTTTTGTAATTTTTTCAAAAAGATTCGAATTAGCTTGTTTTTCATTTCTTTTTTTCGGTTGAATTTTGAATTTTAAAGAGTCGAAATTGAAGATAAACTATGTTTCAAAATTTTATTTAAATTTTTTTCGTGTTTTCTCCTCTTTTAAACCGTTCAATTAAGTGTTTTTTTCATCATTTATTCTTTACAAAAAATCTTCCGTAAAAGGAAACAAAATTTACGACGGAATGACAGAATGACATTTTTTTTATATATATAGATTTATTTATTAAAGGTAAATTGAGCAAATTGGTTACATCTGGCAATTTATTTAAGTGTGTATCAAACTGGTAACCCTTCGCATTAATCAGTACCCAAGAAGTAGCTCTTGGTTTCGAAAAGGTTGGTGACCCCTGCACTAGAGGGTGGACAAAAGTCAGGTTACTTTCCATATTGTGTTGCTCTTTAATTATTGGCCAAATCTGATTTACAAAGTGAAAATAATGTTTGTGTTTACAAGTTGTTGCATGGCCCATTACGGAAGTACTACATTTTTCCGCTCGAGTCAAAGGGTTCAAGGCTAGATTAAGAGACTTTCATTTTCATATTGCGTGACAACTGATTCTAGCTCCAGAATTGAGAAACTTTTTTAAGTGCAAATCTGTGCAACCTTCTCTAACAATATCAGTATAAATAGGAAATCAACTAAACTAAAGAGTAAGGTAAATAAAGGTTTTCCCAAAGGAAAAGACACTAACAAAAAAAGTCTTGCATACGTTAAAAACAAGGAATTTAGGCAGGAAAGTGTATTTCCATATGCAGAGGAACCTCGCTTTACAAACCCCTCTAATTGCGAACTTTATGATTTGCAAACTTTTGGATTGGCCCATATATGCCTTCGTATGCGAACCATGTCTCTGTGTACGAACGCTTCATTCTGTCATTCATTTTCGCAACTGCAGACAAAACCGTAGGGTGCATCATTGTAACAGGGACAGAGCCTTCCACTCACGTCTCAGCGCTGCAGTGTGTGCGCCTTTTGTGTGTTTTTCCCGTTTTGAGTAGTGTTGTCCATTCTGATAACTCAAAATGAGTCCCAAAAAGCCAACGTAATGGCGTGGAAAAATGGGGGGAATCCCTGTGGATTTTAAAAATAAAATACTATTGGTGAGGAGCACTGTATATTAATGGCACTCGTAAATATGATTGGCAAAGATTGACGAAGAAGGCTTCCTGACCTTGCTACAACAGGTTTTCATTGTGAAGACACCAGACTTTTCTGGAGCCACTGTCTTTCTCTCCCTCTGTCTGTATCCGTCCCTTTCATTCAGCTACTTGTCAATGTTGGTAGATTTCAATACTTTATCTTAAGTCCGAAGTGCACAAACCTTAACCAAAATATGGTCTTTTGTCGAGGCTGCAACCTATTATTCATGTCTAAATTATTTTACAAGGCCAAATCTGCTTCACAATACAAACTTTTCCATTCACAAACCATGTTCAAGAACCAATTAAGTTCGTAAAACAAGGTTTCACAGTAGAGTTACACAGCATGATGCATGAAACCTTGCAACAAGGTATACATGAAACTAAAATATTTAATGGTCACTATCCAAAAACAAAAGCAGGGAAAAAGAGATCGAAACAAGCATCTGTGTTCATGTTCAGTATGAAATAAAATAACCTAAATATAACAAAGGGCAATACTACTCTCACTTTGATCAGTATATACTGTGAATCCTTCCTCACCCCGATATGTACATATTTAACTGTAAATGCATTACAATTGACTATTAAATGTGGACTAATGCAATGTGGACTTGTGCATTGCCCTTATATTTCAACACCTTTTTTTTTTTTTAAGTCAAGCTCTCAACACTGCAATTGTTTGCTTGGCAGTGCCACAAATACAAAATACTGACAAGCCACATGACAAATTAATTTGTACTCAAACCAGTTCAACTGGATATTCTGTTACCAGTAACAAGCCCACCTCCACAGCCTATTTAGCAATAGTTTTTTTTTAGGCCATGTATTTCTTCATAAATGAATATGCATTTATCAACAAAACAGCACTCTTGATTATACCTAGTCAATTTTTCAGTTTTTCACCCAAATAACAATTTTTGTCCAGGTTTTCTTGCCTTCCATTTAAAAAAATCCTCTCCAGTACTGGCGCTACTACAGCTATTGTGTCCGCACGACTTGACAACGCTCTGGGGCGAGATGTTATGTGAGTCAACCAGCTCAACAAGGCGAATTAAATGGATGGACATGAAGACAATGGAGAATACATCGCTGACAAAAATGTATATCTCGTGTAATTAAAAGAAAGAAATGACATTATCCAACATGAATGGCTCAACTATAAGCAAGAGAGCCTCGATTTGTGATTTTATTTTAAAGCGCCACTTAAGAACTTCTTTCAGTTTTGGTTGATTTTGGCGGCGCCAATAGACCAAAGCGGTAGTGTTTTGCCTGAAGGAAGACCACATTTCTCATGAGGACCAGCGCATAGGGTTAGTTAGTCAGTATAACTGATCTTTCCACAGTTGGAACCTACATCTTTTACTCAAACTTTGTATTAGCGGTTTGCAGTCATTGCATAGTTTTTTTCTCTATAAAGTACTTTTGAGTTAGTTGGAAACTGCGAACTAACAAGCTGGTGGGTTTTTATTGCTTTACAATTTTCCAATAGCTAACAATAGCATTCTTATTTACATTTGAGCATCAACAATTACTTACTAGTCCAGTAGGAACAGAGCCAAGGCAGCATCGGTCTGAAATCCTCCCTTGTCTCTGAGCTCACGCCAGCCAGTGCAAGCCGGGCCAATGTTGATCCTTGACTGTCCTTTTATCTGGGTCGCCTCCCTTCTTTTTTTTTGTCCCCTCTGATAAAAGAAATGTTTCTTTGGTTGTTTTGCAGCTTCTGCCATTATAGCAGTAATTACACGTAGGCATTTGCATCGACTTCCGTCTTTTTAACCAATTAGAGAAAGGGGGTGTGATGTTAGCCGTAAAGTAAGTCAGCAATAAAAGCGATATAGACTCTCTCAGGCCATGACATAACATTCAATTAGTTGTAAGTCCATGTATCATCCCATAAATTATGAAAATATTTCATGAAGTACTTAGTGTGTTTATTGGAGTTGATAGTTCAGTTTGATAGTACAGTTGTTAGTGTCGCTGAATCATGACATGTGTTCGAGCCCTTTTTTAATTCTCTTTTTTATTGATTAAACAGCGATTTGTGATCATAAAATCCTATATTTTTTATAATTTTGCTCCGAAATTTCCCACATTTTGAAATGACCAGCCCAAAAGTTAAGACAGAAACTTTAAGTGAGCTTCACATGAGGAGGAGAGGAAAGAGGTGAAGCGAATTAAGCCAAGATATTTTTGTGCCTCTCACAAAATGAAAAACACTGACACCCAAAGATAGGCCGACCACATGCAAGATAAGCAGACACAGACCAGAAAGGCAGGACGTGAGGATCGTGCAATGGTAGAGAGTACTGCGATTTTGAGGACATCCTGTCCAAGTACAGTAAATCCAACAAAATCTGGTAACACTGCGATCAAATGAATGTTCCCACACTGGAAGGACTTGGCTGACTTCAAGGACACAGCTTCCAAGTAAATGTAACAACACTCTTGCTTGCACCACCAAGCACAGAGGCCCTAATAGGTTTGGTTTGAGACAAAACTGGATTTTTGCATCTACAGCAGCGGTTGCCAATCTTTATTATGCCCCACAGCACTCTGTAAAAATTCATATCAAAAGAATAACTGCAGGTCAATCCATAAAAAAAAATGGTTTATACTAAATTCGAAAATAGATAAATGCTAACTTGAATGGTTATTGTGCACTCCTTGATTGGGATCGACAAACTACAAGATTACAAAGTAATTTGGGAGGAGCGGACTCAGCGCGGAAAGACTGCAAATCTGCAATCATCAAAGCTTCCGTAGTTGGTGCATTGCCGTATTGTTACCTGTGAAATATTCGTGAAACACTACATTAACCCACATCTTTGCGTGTTGTTTACATTTTTCTGTCATGGCACCTTCACTGATGACAAGGAAGTTGAGCTGCTCTAAGTGCTGGCTTTGCAAAGCAGTAAAAAAGTGAAGTGAATAATATTTATATAGTGCTTTTCTCTAGAGATAAAGCGCTTTACATAGTGAAACCCAATATCTAAGTTACATTTAAACCAGTGTGGGTGACACTGGGAGGAGGTGGGTAAAATGTTTTGCCCAAGGACACAACGCCAGTGACTAGGATGGCGGAAGCGGGGATTGGACCTGGAACCCACAAGTTGCTGGCACGGCCACTTTACCAACCGAGATATACCGCCCCACTGTATGGCTCGGTAACACTAACACTGTATAAAAATACAGTGTTAAATACTGTATAAAAATACAGTATTACATACGGCCGTTCAATGCCAAAACAGATGCACAGAAGATGGCTATCGCCGTGCACTTTCTACTGGATGCTCCGAGCAAAGTGTTGTAGCCAGTTATTGTCTCACAGTTAAGTCACGGAAAACATTTAATTCATACATTGATTTTATTATATGCTGTGGTGGCAACATGTAGCTCACTGTCAGTACTATGAGTACGCAGAGACTTCTGCAGACTCCATTTGGTATAAGATCCCTCGGAGTATGTTTAGGCCTAAAAGCTAGAACGCCAGCCGAGGGTGTTGATCCATGAGGATATGAGGCCCTTTTTTATTGGAGAAACTTTTACAGGAGTTTTCCTATTTCCTCGGGTAGATAAAGTTTCCCCTGTTTTTTTACTAAAAGCTACCTGGGTAGATTTAGTTATTTAGGAACTATAGTTCCTGCAAGCCAGGTGGGACTTTTGGAAGGTTCTTGGAACCTTATCAGGGGTGGGCTGTGCAGTCGGATGCTGATGGGTTGAACACCATTGGGGTGTTCCAAAAACTTATTTTTCCAAACACGGGACCGCCATTTATAGAATTCTAGAAGACTTGTTTATCTCTTATTTCTTTGTGTATTTCTATTAAATCATACCCAACAAGGGAGAGAAAGAAGAACAAAAGGAACTTTCGTCTTGTGGGGCATCTTTGTGCTGAAGAACGCTAAATCGGTGTAACTATCTTGCAGTGTTTTTACTTAGCCATAGTGTTTAAACTCTATGCAGTTTATTGTTTATTACTGTTTACAAACCATTTCGATAAGCAAATCTACCAGAAATGGACGTACTCTGTTAAACTTATTTATGGAGGAGTGCCAAGCCGGAGTCTAAGCATCGACAACAGCTGCTTACCTCTCTGAGACTTCGTTGAAGAGATGTGAAATAAATGTGGCAGTACAAGAGTAGAACAAAGGTAAATAACAATAAATAATAAATATTTATTATATTACATGTTGTAAAAGTAGTCAGTGACACTGCATTTGTGTAGCTATTAACCTCAACCTGGATGAAAAGAATGCTAATGCTAACGCTAAAGCCGATGTGTTTGTGTTGTCTGCGTGAGATGAACACTGACATTGGTTATTCATATAGTGATATTTACATTTGAAAAGAACCAAAGTGAATCGCCTGACTCATGAATTCATCATTTGCTGAGAGGACAACTTTCTTACTGTTAAACATTGCGGACGAAATCCTGACTTTTTATTAACAATTTGGTGATTTATATTTCATTTACTTACTTTTTTAGTAAATAAATATCCTAATATTGTCTGTTTATTTACATGGTATCCGTGTAGGAATATACTAAACCACTCGGCCAGTTGTCATCAGCCTGATTTGTGAAATTTGTTGGAAATACAAACCACACACTTCTACAGAAATCTACAGTTCCACGAACTAGAGGTTCAAGGAACCTAAAGTTCCTGAACTTTTGGGGGCAAAGGGCCAATCGAGAAGCTGATGATAGTGTGTTTGACGGAAAGGCAGTTTGATAGTAATACCGTAGTCAGCTCTCCAAGGTAAATGTGGTACATTATTATTACACTACTTAATAAAACTACTGTAATTATTTGTAGTACACTGCAGTGTATTGTTTTTGCTACAATATTTGTCATCTTGAAATTTGACTTTCTCATTAAAAAGATTATGAGTTAAAATGGTGGTGTTTTGGTAGGCCCAGAACAAATTAATTGTTTCAATACATTTCCATGGGGACAACTGATAGAGATTTTAAAGTATTACAAGTTCATATAATTACCATATTTTTCAGACTATAAGCCGCTACTTACAGTATTTCCAATGGTTTGAACCTTGGGGCTTATAAAATGGTTTTGCATTCCACAATTACTTTTTTTATTCGATCCACCTCCGCTTGGGATGGTTTCCTGCTGGCTCCACTATGGACGGGAATCTCACCGTTATGTTAGATCCACTACGGATTGGACTTTCACAATATAATGTTAGTTCCACTCGACATCCATTGCTTTCGGTCCCCTGGGACACATATGCGGTCTTTTCCAAGGTTTCTCTAAGTCATCATTGTCACTGTCACCGACGTCCCACTGGGGTGACTTTTTCCTTGCCCTTATGTGGGCTCTACCGAGGATGTCGTTGTGGTTTGTGCAGCCCTTTGAGACACTTGTGATTTAGGGCTATATAAATAAACATTGATTAATTGATTGATTTATATTAAACTGACAGAGACACTGGAAATGTGTTATTGTTTCTGCGATGGCACCATCTTTTGGACGAGTTCGCTCACTGCAGGTTGACAAAGTACTTCCGGTTTCGTGCCCTGAACCAAAACTATAATCTTTCATAGTGTTTTGGTTGAAAATGATTATTCATTAATCATTCCCAGCAAAATGTGTAGGTTTTACAATGTAACTAAAACAATTTATATGTATTTCACCAACTCATGCATGATGTCTGTAACAGTGTTTTCATGCATAATTGTATGTACTATAGTAATGAAATAAAGCAATGGTCGTTAGCATTGGCTAATATGCTAACATGTTTACAAGTGACTATGTTAGTATTATTAACTTACAATGTCATTCTTTTTGTTTTGTTTGGAGTTAATGAGTCTGTTTAGCTGATTGTACAGCTGGCTTGTGGGTCCATGGCGATGACTTATGTTCTGTATGATCACCTGTTTTACAGGTACTGTTAGTAAACAACTGGTGTAAATAAATAAATTACATTAACAAAAAATATTCCGTACCGGTATTGTATACATCTGAGGTTAATAGTCTGGTGCTGCTAATGTATGCAAAACGTTTTTTTTTTTCAATTTAGTGTGTGTGGCTTAAATACCTGTGCCCTCTCTTGCTTGGATTTTAATGACGTCACGTCCGGCTCATTAATTATGCATGGTGGTCAAGCAGCGTCTGTTCTCAATGGGTACTAAGCGCCATTTGGTCTTTCTCGAAGAAAAATGCCCTATGCTTGGGTTGTTATCGGCTGTACGAACCGTTCAAATCGCGAAAAGGATAAACATTTCTTCAGAATTCTTCGAGAGGTAATCAACAATGGCGAGAGAGTGCAAGATTATACGAAAGACGATGACAAATGTGGCACACACTCCAGTAAAAAGGAGCTGAGCCGAAGGAACACACAAGTTTGCAGTGACCGCATTATTAAAGGTTTGTTTGATACATGTTTAATATACTTTACTGATTTAGTATTTCCAATTAAAGTAGTATCTTGATATTATTTGTATTTTCATTTTTAAGTATTTTCATTTTAAACAAACAAAAAACAGTGAGAGACTATGATACTTTGTCAGGAAAGGTATTTCTACGTCTCCCGTCGTTTATTTTGTACACAAATTTGTCTGAGTAGATATGATAACAAGACCAAAATTTAACATTTTGATGATTCAGTAATTTGTTAAATGGATATGCAGTCACGGGAGTCAAGCTGTTGAGTGGTGGTTTGTTTACATGGCGCGTCCTCGCAAGACGCAAAGTTAAATCATGAGATGCAACATTACCTGAGCAAAAACAATGCATGATTTATCCGGGGGGTTCTTGATACCAATTTTCCTTGACCCAGCCACACACAAATAAGTTGTGTACATCCATGATTGTCAAAGTTTTCATCTGTTTGGCCGTGGAGAATGACGTCGAAGCACAAGATAGTTAAATTTGTCTGGGATAATCCTTGATATCACTCAACAAATAATTTTTATCAAAATAACAGATTCCATTGCATAGTTGAATTTGTTGCTTATATTTACTTTTTGCAGGAAGATTTAGGCCCCTTGCCTACTCAGTTTGTGTGCTGCACAACAGCCATCTTAGCTTGGTTGACCACCACTGCTTTTCACTTCCGGGAATAAATCAATTGTTGGAATACAAGCAATAGCAATGGAAATTAAGGCAATCAAACTAGAATGTCAAGGAACTACTTTAAGTCTATTGCAAAGTATGGTCAGACACACTTACAGAACATACTGTAAGTGGGGCCAATAAAAACTACTATATACAGAATATAAATGTTTTGTATACAGTTTTTAATGTCCTTTACGTAAAGGATATTAAGGAGCAAGTCAGACTGCTAAAATCAATATTTGATGTGGGAAAGTCATTTAGACTCATTGAATAAATCAGTTTTATTATTAAGTTATTTTACATCCCTTTTATAGCTGAAAATGCACGAGAGAGAATGTACAAATGATGGGGGGAGGAGGGCATAACCCAACAAGCCAGGACAACAGTTGGTGAAATGGAGGTAATTAAGACTCACACAGCCACAACCATCAACTTGCCCAATCATTCCAGAAAGCTGTGTTCTGCTTCCTCATGGCTCCAGCGCAAAAGCGAGGGAGTTGGAAAAGAGAGGGGGAGGTATGAGTCCGTCAGAGAGCGCCTGGAGGTCGGAAAATTCAGTAAAACAAATACAATAACTTCTCAGCACGCCAGCTGATTGGACATGTATGTGAGGAGGCAAGGACGGAGAGGAGGACAGACAAAGAAAAATCAAGGCTGTTGTCACCGGTGTTTAAAACAAAGGTCAGAGGTTGTGGAGAGTGGGAGGGACAAATAATTTACCTACTTGTCAACACTCAACAGATAATTTTAGTCTTAGAATCGCTCAAGGAAGACCATTTTTCTTATGAAGAATGCGTGTTACTGGGTTCGAACACATCCAGGGGCACATGTTGATGGGACAGCTCTGTGGGAGTTTTTTTGAGTAGAAAGGTGCTGAGTTGAATTTCCACTGAAGAACAACCACAATGAGACATACTTTCCACTCCCATCAACAATGGACGGACACTGCCAATTCTGTAAATAGTTTACAGAACTCACAGAGGCAAACAAGCAGACGGAGCTGCAAACACACATCACACTCAACCAGAAAACAAATGGAGCCATAGGCATGATGGGTGAGAAGTACACCCAAATACACTTTACACACACGTTTGCACAGTGTGTAGACTCTAAACATGCACATGAACTTGAATTTTCCACGGATCATTCTTGTAATTCTTCGTTGTAATCGCAAATCTTTTGTCCAAAAGAAGGGGGAAAAAATACAACACAATCACAGCTTTCAGCACATGAGCATTAAAACAAGGATGTCTTTCATGAAACGAAGCCATAATTGTGGCCCATGTCGGACACTTTATGGTTTCTGTCCGAGACACATTGCTGAGGGGATACAGTGCAAAGTGTGCTCTTGATCAGCTGGACCAACTTATATTTAAACAATTTATTACTGTAAAAATCTTAACACTTTACCTATGCTGATCATTTACTAATGTTGCACCTCCTCCAAACCCCCGCTCAATTTCCTGGTCCACATTGCACGCTTAACATGCCGTCTGGGAATTCCAACATCAACACAATTCTTGTACTGCCTGCCCAACTTATTCTGAGTCATACTTATGTCACTCTGAGAGACATTCATTTTGGACCTTTTGACCTTTAAAGCTAAAATGTAGCATGTAAAACTGAATCCATGCCACGGATGGTAATAAGCCTTAAACCTCTCCACATGGAAATAAGCAACTTCTCCTCACATGATGACCTTGACTTTGAATGAATTTTAAGACTTTGAGGCTGAGTTCAACATCAAGCATTTACAAGAGTTTACACCACTTCTAAATTAACTTGATCAACTCTAATTATTAAGCCGCTAAAATCAAACAGATGTGCATTATCGATAATATTACCGTTACTGGAAGTGCAAGTTGGTGATGTGTAGGGCTGGGGCCAATAAAACGATATCAATCTATATCGCGATGTACATATCATTGATATCAATAAAAATGTGTTGGATAAAAAGCTCGATATATATATATATATATATATATATATATATGTGTATACATATATATATATATATATATATATATGTGTGTATATACAGGTATGTATATATACACACACAATTATATATATATATATATATATATATATATATATATATATATATATATACATACACACACAATTATATATATATATATATATATATATATATGTACAGTGGGGGCAAAAAAGTATTTAGTCAGCCACCGATTGTGCAAGTTCTCCCACTTAAAATAATGACAGAGGTCCGTAATTTTCATCATAGGTACACTTCAACTGTGAGAGACAGGAATTCACATTGTAGGAATTTTAAAGAATTTATTTGTAAATTATGGTGGAAAATAAGTATTTGGTCAACCATTCAAAGCTCTCACTGATGGAAGGAGGTTTTGGCTAAAAATCTCACGATACATGGCCTCATTCATTCTTTCCTTAACATGGATCAATCGTCCTGTCCCCTTAGCAGAAAAACAGCCCCAAAGCATGATGTTTCCACCCCCATGCTTCACAGTAGGTGTGGTGTTCTTGGGATGCAACTCAGTATTCTTCTTCCTCCAAACACGACGAGTTGTTTTTATACCAAAATGGATACATGGATGATACAGCAGAGGATTGGGAGAATGTCATGTGGTCAGATGAAACCAAAATAGAACTTTTTGGAATAAACTCAACTCGTCGTGTTTGGAGGAAGAAGAATACAGAAGAGTTGAAGCTGCAATAGCGGCAAAAGGTGGACCGACATTATATTGAACCCTATGGGTTAAGAACGGGATGGCATTTCAAGTTCATATGTGAGTCAAGGCAGGTGGCCAAATGGCAATATAGTGTGTATATATAGTGTGTATATATATATATATATATATATATATATATATATATATATATATATATATATATATATATATATATACTGTATATATATACAGTATATATATATTGTAGATATACTATATATATATATATATAGTATATCTACAATATATATATATACAGTATATATATATTGTAGATATACTATATATACACATGTATGTATATTTACTATATACATGTATGTGGGCTTCACGGTGGCAGAGGGGTTAGTGCGTCTGCCTCACAATACTAAGGACCTGAGTATTTCTGGTTTCAATCCCAGGCTCGGGATCTTTCTGTGTGGAGTTTGCATGTCCTACCCGTGAATGGGTGGGTTCCCTCCGGGTACTTCGGCTTCCTCCCACCTCCAAAGACATGCACCTGGGGATAGGTTGATTGGCAACACTATATTGGCCCTAGTTTTTGAATGTGAGTGTGAATGTTGTCTGTCTATCTGTGTTGACTCTGCGATGAGGTGGCGACTCATCCAGGGCGTACCCCGCCTTCCGCCCGATCGTAGCTGAAATAGGCATCAGCGCCCCCCGCGACCCCAAAGGGAATAAGCGGTAGAAAATGGATGGATGGATATATATGTATGTATATACTATATATGTATGTAAGTATATATATGTATATTAGTATATATGTATTTTTATATATATATTTACTATATATATGTATTTATATATATTTACTATATATATGTATGTAAATATATATTTATGTATGTATATTAATATATATATATATATATATATATATATATATATATATATATATATATATATATATATGTATATATATATATATTAGGGGTGTAACGGTACACAAAAATTTCGGTTCGGTACGTACCTCGGTTTAGAGGTCACAGTTCGGTTAATTTTCGGTACAGTAAGAAAACAATAAAATATTAATTTTTGGGTTATTTATTTACCAAATTTGTAAACAATGGCTTTATCCTTTTAACATTGGGAACACTATAATAATTCTGCCCACGTTAATCCACATTAAACTGCCTCAAGTTGTTGCTTTGAGTACATAAGATGACAAAACCTTTCCTCTACATAGAAAAAGTCTCAAATTAACAGTTTCAAGTCAACTCATCATGCTTAATTTATTACAGCATTTGGAAAGCCTGTAGTATACTTTTATGTAAATTTATATTTTTATCAACATGTGATAGCAGGGACCCTGTCATTCAAAACTAGGCTGCTACATTACTAATGATTAATGTAACTATTGCTGAAAAAATTGTACAATAGCAATAGGAGAGACTATTCATCCCTGAACACCATTGAGTTCAATGAAATTACTGACAGACAGGGCTTTGCTACCCCTAACACACACACACACACACACACGCACACACGCACACAGCAAAATGAGCTAACGTTACGCTAAAAGTTAATTAGCCTTCACCTCAAGCCAGAACTGCGAGCGAGCTTTAAGTTTAAGTTTTAAGTTTCTAGAAGGTTAGCAGGCTCATAGTGATGTTAGTAATAGTTGTAGTGACTGGGAGGTGTTTTTTATAATTTGGGGAGAGTCCGCTTTGTTATGCTCCCCTGCTAAACACATACAGTATCTGCTCGACGCTGAAGCATTGACTACATCGCTCTGAATACGCACTGCTGATTGGTTTTGTATGTAACCAATCAGATGGTTGTGTGGGTGGGTCAATGCTGGGTGCTGACACAGAGGCAGAAAGCAGAGCAGCTTGTGAAGACTTTTGCTCAGAAACTCTTTTGGTACACCCGTGTTGCGAACCGAAACCCCCGTACTGAAACGGTTCAATACAAATACACATACATACATACATACATACATACATATATATATATATATATATATATATATATATATAAATAATGCGTACACATATATACACGCACACACACACACACACATATATATGTTCATATATGCATGAACAAAGGAACCAGTAACCCAGCAAAAGAGGAAGTGATCAGTGAGCATTGGGAGGAACGCACTATCTATCAAGTTTGGTTGCACCATATTGCGGTCTTGCTGTTGATTCTCTGCATGGAGGGAGACAATGAGAGCGGCGGATAATAAAGAAATTGTTGATTAAAAAGGAAAAAGTCACCTTGACAGTATGGCAATTTTTTGGATTTCTTTCAAACAAACCGTATTCCTTCGCCGCGATCATTTTTTCTTTTCAATCCTCATCCGTTCCCTTTTCGGATATACGGACACAACAGAACTGTATAAAGAAAATAACAAAATATGACATATGTGCTACTTTAAAATAATATTTTGGTCCAATAATATTTAAATGATAAAAACAGCCTAACATAAATTAATTTCCATACTTTAATAAGAATAACGGACCAAATTAACTGCACACACCACATAACTTCCTGGTAGTAAACCGGCAAAAAAAAAATTATTCTCAGGCTTTTCTATGTTTACATTTTCACACTTTATACTATTTTGTTTACACTTTATGAAGCTTTTCTTACACATTTTGTATTTTTTGCTGATGGGATTACAGTATAATCAAAAGAACGTTACATTTGAAATAAATGGTAAATGTGTTGTACTTGTATAGCGCTTTTCTACTGCTTTTTAAGGAGCCCAAAGCGCTATGAAAGTATTTCCATATTCGCCCATTCACACACACATTCACAGCGGGAGTTGCCATGCAAGGCGCTCACTAGGACCCATCAGGAGCAAGGGTGAAGTGTCTTGCCTAAGGACACAACGGACGTGACTAGGATGGTAGAAGGTGGGGATTGAACCAGTAACCCTCAGATTGCTGGCACAGCCACTCTACAAACTTCGCCACGCCGTCCCCAAAAATGTTAACATTTAATATATGTTTCTCATAGTCCGTATTTTCCATTGGGCAAACAACTACCAATAACTATCGATGACGACCAATATAAAACACTTATATCATGATACAGTTTTCAGTCATATCACACAGCCTTGGTTCTGTGACAGGATCACAGACAAACTACTTCTGATAAATGGTTTGCTCACACATTACTGTAAACCAGTACCGTATTTTCTGCACTATAAGGCGCACCGGATTAGAAGGCGCACCTTCAATGAATGGCCTATTTTAAAACTTTTTTCATATATACGGCGCAGCGCATTATAAGGCGCATATAACAGATGCTACAGTAGAGGCTGGGGTTACGTTATGCATCCTTTAGATGGAGCTGCGCAAAAGGGAATGTCAACAAAACAGTCAGATAGGTCCATCAAACTTTATTAATAGATTACAAACCGGCGTTCTGACAACTCCATTCACTCCCAAAATGAATAAACAGCTGTTTTTATCATTTTCCCCGATTTAATAAACAGGTAAAAAACAGTCTGATACTGTTACGGTAAATCAAACGTTAGTACGATTACAATATAGTAACACTCGAAATAGTGCAAAGCAATAATATATCAATAACTCAACGTTGCTCAAAGGATAATGTCACACAACACAACACACAAAATAAACATGTAAAGCTCACTTTATTAAGTTATTCCTCATCCACGAATCCCTCAAATTCTTCTTCTTCAGTGTTCGAATCAAACAGTTGGGCGAATACGGCATCCAACATGCCGTCTCGTGGAAGTCGTCATTAAACGAGTCAGTGTCACTGCTGTTAATGTTAAATCCCCTAGCTGCTGCTCTATTCCTGTGTTCTACTGTGTGTGTGATCGACTTGAGTTTAAACTCTGCGTCGTAAGCGTGTCTCTTAATAGGAGCCATTTTGGGGTCTTTACATAAACACACAGACGGCACGCTTCCCGCAGTCATATATCCCAGCATGCACCGCGCGCTTCTTCTTCCACGGGGGAAAATAAGGTTGGCGGCTGCTTACCGTAGTTGCGAGACCTCCATCCATCCATTTTTTACCGCTTATTGTGGCTCAACATTGATCCATATACAAGGCGCACCCGATTATAAGGCGCACTGTCAGCTTTTGAAAAAAATTGAGGTTTTCAGGTGCGCCTTATAGTGCGGAAAATACGGTACGTTACCGGAATTAGCCTTGGCGTGCACCACATGACAAGACCATTAACGACTATGATGATGCTAGAGAGGCTTCAAACTCCGTAAACAGACAGGCTGGTGTCATAATCTTAGACAAAAGTGGAAAAGGCACAGGCAGACAACAAGCCTAAATGCAGGACAGACATATTATTTGGTGCACATGTATGTACTGTAGAGATCATGCCTACCAGCCTGAGATGAGCAAATCATGGGATAGGCTTGTTAGGGAAATTCCTAAAAGTACATGTGGAACACACAGCGGGCCGCTTAGTGCAACTGATTTATGATATTCCAAATCCGCATTTCTCTAAACAACAAAGACGACACAGCTGTGGTTTGGTTAGGAAAATATGTCAATCAAAACACACTTAAGATTCCTTGCAGATGTCTTGTGCTCTTTACCAAAGAATTTACGTGGGTACTTTTTTACATTCAGCACAACCACATGTATTTTAAATGTTGGGTTGAAAGCAGAAATGACAACGCCATTAAATAAAACTAAAAACCAGTTCCTGAAAAGAGAAGTGGTCTAACAAGGGATGCACGACATAAATATACAGTATTTTTAAAGCCAATACCAATACCAATGATTGATAAGTTACTTACATGAACTTTTTTAAAATTCCGATTTAAATGTAGTGTGTGCACACCTGGAAGTAAGAAAAGTGGAATTGACTAATTGTACCTGCAGATTTGTCCTGACAAAAGTCAGTGCTGTATCTTCAATGATGGCTACCGGGTGGTCATTCAGCACCTATCATTTCCATGATGGAATCACAGATTGTATAGCCCTCGAGTCATCTCACTTTTCAAACGCTAAGGCGATAGGAACAAACCCTGTCTCTTTCGTAGGCTTTCAAAACACCGCCGTAGCGATTCCGAAGTTACAGGTGGCTGATAAGGTTTGATGCGTTGAAGTTTGGTGATTTTTTTTTTCCCTCCTTGCGCAATAATTGCAAAATATTTGGTGCAAATTGCATGCGAAAACAGATAAGTCCCACACGATCGGCACCATGCTTGTTTACAATGAACTCGGGGGGAGTTTAAAGCACATAGGAGAAAAAGTTTCCACAATCTAACCCACCTCGTGTGGACAGCAAAGAAAGATGAAACATGTTTGGTATTGTGCATATCACAATAAACTCTTTGAACCATGAACCCAACAGCACCGTACAGGTAATCTCGCCACACTTGGAGAGTTTTTTTGTAGTAGGTATTGGGGGATCCGACCCAAGTTTGAACCGCGCTACAGTGATGTTTGCAAGTAAAAGTTGCACTTACATATATTCCAGTGGGGGGTTCTCCGGAAGGTAGTGATCCAGGACTAAGGACAGGTGAGCTGGCCGGACTACAAAGCTCAGGGAAAGGGTTAGGAATGGCTGGGAGAGAGGACGTCCTCAGCTGCTGCTCCTCCTGCAACCTCCTGAAAGATGGAATATAGAAACACGTAAATTGAGCAACTGCCACTGCTCCAACTTCTCTCCTTCTCTGAATTCATATGCATCAGGTTAATTTGATGTTTTGGTCAAAATGAATGCTTTAATTAGCAGTAAGGCTTTTAGGGGATGACAGCAGCAGAGACTGAAAAATGTGCACTCTGGTCTGATTTCAAGCCAAGGTGACCATTTAAGAGAAACTAAATTTTCAATCAAATATTGCGGTTTTATTGTAGGCCGATTTGTTGTCAGAATAATGAAAACGATGTTCCCAAAAGTAATAGAAACGTATTGGTGAGTGGTGCAATGGCAGGGATGAGGCACCACATTTTTGTTATTAAATTAAATACAAACTGACATTTAAGGTCATGCCATTAGGCTGCTTGAATAAGGTAAAATGGAAATAACAAGACCCGCTGACACATGTGGAATATGTGCAAGTAGGAGGGTTAAAATAAGATTTTTTTTCTGTATAGCATCCAAGCTCATGTCTGTTTCTGTCTGATCTCCCCATAATGAAGAGTCTTCAAGTCAGGAGAAATCACAGACCCCTGCAGCTTGCTGGCTAATTTTATGCAATATTTATCACACATCAATATAAAATAAGACATTGCTTTAAAGCCGTTTTTAAATAAGGCACACGCACTATACAAGATTGTGGCTCAGCAGGAGGATGATGGTTTGACAGCTGATCATAAACTTTTCAGGATTGAATCCTTTTTTCTTTTTCTTTTTTTGCAGTGAATGGTAAGCACAGAGATCCATTGTGGGAGACTCTTTCTCTTCGACTGTTTCTCCCTGTCTCTATCAGACTCTCTGTAGAACCCAGCGAGTTCAAAAGGGAACGAGTCTTTTGATGTCGTCCCATCTGAGCTTGAGAACAGGGTTATCCAGAGGTCAGCTCTGAATAATAAGAACTTCAGGGCTTGATTCTGTGCGCAAGTGAGTGCTTGTGAGAAGAGGCGAGAAAGGGAGAGTCCTTAAGACAGAATACTCCATTACCTGATCATTTCTCCTCTACTTCTGTCGCGCAGTCCTGACAGGGATAATTATTAGAGACAGCTCCGCAGTGAATGTATATGATAAAAGCCTATAATGACCGCCTTAGGGAGACAGTAGGCTATGACTCTTTAAACCGAGAAAGATGCTCGCCCTTGATGATAAAATGAATGTGAATATGACCTGATGGCGTTGTTTGAAACAAACAGGGCCTGACAAGAAGGAAGAGGAAATTTAAAGGATGTAGATAAAAAGGTGTATGGAACCTTCCACATTTGAACCGATACAGTATCAATTCCAGGTATCTTGGAATCGATACCGAAATATGGTACCGTTGAGTAGCAGTATGTCTGTGTATGTTAATAACTGAAAATTATTTAATAATTAATAATAATAAATTAAAACTTTTTATGTAACATTTAAATTGTTGTAGATTATAATAACAGTGGGGTAGCAAGGTTGAGCAGTGGTGAGTGCTCATGCCTAACAGCAAGCAAGTTCTAGGTTCGATTGTTCTTCCCGTGACTGCGTGGGTTCCCTTCGGATACTCCGGCTTCCTCCCACCTCCATAGACATGCACCTGGGGGCACTTGATTGGCAAAACTAAATTGGCCCTAAAGTGTGAATGTGAGTGTGAATGTTGTCGGTCTATCTTTGTTGGCCCTGCGATGTCCTGGGTGTACCCTGCCTTAAGCCCGAGTGTACACCCAAGAAGGACAAACGGTAGAAGATGGATGGATGATAATTGTGCTTCCCAGTTGTTGTACCTTTGTTTTTTTTGGTACTTTTCTGAGTCTCATTTGCAAGCATTATATATTAGACTTTCCATGAAATTGCGATTTCAAGATGTTAGATGGCAGCAGTGTAGGCTACGATGTGCTGGTTATCTAGAAAGTAGTCTTTCATCAAGTGGAATTTGCAAATATAATCCTGTGTTGAATCCTACCATGTGTTTATACTTTAAATAATGTACTCACACACTAGCTGTTTAAGTGTACCATGCATCTTAGCTGTAGTTTTCATGACCAAATATGGAGGTGTTGAACTTGCCTAATCAGTAGCATGTATATGGCAAAGCCACTTAGCATCAAGCTAAAGCGCATTTTGGAAAAAGTGGAACCTTACTTTACAATTGAGCGTTTTCTATCAGGTATACTTGCTTTGATGGCATTGAAAACTGCAACATTACCTACGGGCAGTTTGGTTGAGTCCGCTGTGCTTGCGTGCTCGTTTCCTCGCAAAGCATTTGTTTAGTCTGCAACTAGACGTGACGTCACAAGCAACAAAGGTTTTCAAATATGCCACTGTTTAATTTTACGTAACTCGATACCCAGTAGTAGTACCTACGGAATTTGGTGCCTGTAATAGTGCCGAATTTGGTAGCCGTCCAAACGTAACCACTAGTTTACATGTGTGTATTGGATGGGTGTGAAGCGATAATAGTGTGTAATCAAAACAAAAAACAGTTTTACATGAAAACTGTAAGCATGTATGTTTTCTCTTAGTCTATCAACTGTATCCATCTATGTCGTGTCGTATGTTGTGTTGTGCTTCCCAAATGCTGAAGCGGTGATTCAGTTTTTTTTAACAACTCATGATTTACATCTTTGTGGTTAAATATGGGTCACCATTACAATTTTCATGGACAGCCCAAACGGAACAAGGTGCTTTATCGCAGCAACACAAGAAGCAATACTAAGCATGTTTAGGGGAAACTCAAATCCACTGGCTGCTCCCAGTTCTACCACTACTCTGGCTATAATACCTCTGCCTATCTCCACGCCTTTCAGGGACAGGAACATGCTAAACTAAACAGTGCTTCTAGCTTAATGTACTTTGCCTGGTAAATTTTTCTCTGTGCTTTGTAAATATGAAAACCGTGTTTGATGATCTTAATAATTTACAGTAATACTACATACAAAAGGTTGTCAAACACCTTTTCATCATGGGCCACATCACAGTTACGGCTGCCCTCAGTGGTCCGTTTGCAAGTGAGAAACATACAGTCATTTATTGCCACAATGCGCTTCAAATATTGCCGTTTCACAACAACGCAGTATTTTTTTCTTTTCTACAATATTTCGGTCATAAATTAAGCATTTTGAAGCAAAAAATGTCAACGCCACAGTGTTATTGCCCAAGAGAGGAGACCAAACCAATCAGAGCACGCTGTTCAGTATCATGGCCACTAATTGGCTCAGCCTCCGGCAGCATTACTATATTGCAGGGGTGTCAAACTCAAATACAGAGTGGGCCAAAATTTTAGACGGAACAAAGCCACGGGCCAAGGTTGAACAAATGAACCTTTTATTAGGGACCCAAACAAGTTTTGCAATAAATATTGAACAAGCAAGGCTTATATAACTTTAGTGACATACAAAATCCAGTTTCAAATAATAATAATAATAATTTTAAAAATATCAATGGAATATCAAATAAAATTTAAATAAGCATTTTATGCCTTTTTTTCTATTTGCAATCTTCTGAGGTAAATATAAATTTTTTTCCACAGGCTAATAATAAATTCGAAAATAAAATAACAATAATGAATGAACCAAACATTCAAGCCTTGAAGTAGCAAGAGAAAATGCATGAATGAAACGTTAATTATTGGTCAGTTTGCTGGAAGTTTCCCGGAAGAGTTAGTGCTGCAAGGGTTACTGGGTATTTATTCTGTTGTGTTACGGAGCGTATGTTCACCCGAAATATGTTTGTCATTCTTGTTTGGTGTGGGTTCACAATGCGGCGCATATTTGTAACAGTGCTAAAGTTGTTTATACAGCCACCCTCAGTGTGACCTGTATGGCTGTTGACCAAGTATGCGTTGCATTCACTTGTGTGTGTGTGTGTGTGTGTGTGTGTGTGTGTGTGTGTGTGTGTGTGTGTGTGTAAAAGCCACAAATATTATGTGACACGCTGTTAGTATGGAGGAAAAGCGGACGTGACGACAGGTTGTAGAGAACGCTAAAGGCAGTGCCTTAAATGCACGCCCCCAATATAGTTGTCCAGGTGGAAATCGGTAGAAATTCGGGAGAATGGTTGCCCCGGGAGATTTTCGGGAGGGGCACTGAACTTCAGGAGTCTACCGGGAAAATTAGGAGGTATTAGCGGGGAATGCGGTGTTACAGCGGCACCGACGCATCAAATACTAAAAAAAATATTCAGTTAAGAACTGTAGCTCCATGTAGTACAGTGTTTTTCTGTCAAAATTGAAATACATTTTGCAAGAAAGTGTCTTATTTCGAGGCTTTAAAGGGCCACGTAGAATGAAGTGGTCCCCGGTCCTTGAATTGAGACACATGCGACAAACAACATGGGGCGGAAGGCTCAAAGATTACGTGCAACCCAATTTGGCGACTACCTGCATGTTAATCTGTAAGATATTACTTGACGGACAAATTCAGGTTAATCAAAAATACATGGTACGTTCAAAGTGTTGCCGTTTACCTGACTGCCAGGATGTGCATGGGTTGTGACCGTTGTAGGCTCTCTTGGGATCGGTCTGTGGACGTGGAGGAGGGAAGCTCAGGGGAGGCATGACTTGACAAATGGTGTCCCTGCCGCAGCTGGGTGTGGTGTGTGTGAGGGTAATGATGGTTGTGGTGTTGTTGGGAGGAAGCCGAGGTCTGCCCGTTTTGAAGTAGCGGCGTGGACTCTGTCTGCTGAGCACTACAGGTGGAATTGAGGCTTTCCAGGGAAGAGTTCATGTCATTTACCAGGGCCTCTAAATCCACATCATCCTCTGAAAAAGACATGAAGAGGAATAAATTCAGTAAGTTAAAAAAAATACACGCTTTCTTACAATTTGAGGTTAAACCCCAAAACCCACAATCCAGAATACAATGAAAGAATTTGCATGTGTTCTTTTAAAAATAGCTGAGGGATGAAAAGATCCCTGGAAATTGTTGGGAATTTCCCACTTCTTTTTTATTGTCTCTATCATTTTATTGTGGTCAGGACGTCAACCGTTAACCTCAACTGTGAGTAATTGCACAATCATACAACAGGAAAAGACAGAAAGCCCAATATACATATGTAATAAATAAGTACACACAAATTGGCATCCAAATTTGCCACTTCACAAATTAGGCAGGACTATCTTGACTATGAACAAGATTCTGCCTTGAGGGAAAATCTCTAGGATAACAAGTTCAAACACAAACCTGCCCCTAACACTTTTCAACTCTCAGTACTGGAGTTCACCGCAAAGGCATCATATTGTCAGTATTTGTTAGAAATTCGACACATGTATCAAACATTCTGCTTTCTGAGGTCTTAAAAAGCAGTAGTCAAATTCTTTTCGGAGGAGAAATCTATCTTCAAAGCCCTTGTGAAAAACCTCCAGGCACATATAAATTCATGAAGTGAATTTTTCAACTGACTCCAGGAGCGTTATGTATTAAAGTTTGAAGTGAGCGCAATTGATGGGAAGTTCTTGTTTAATTGCTTCATGCTGTGAAAGTTTTATCTTCTCTGTAAACTGGGCACAAAACTTGGCTCTTTCTAAATTACAATCGGCAGTGGGGACATTTCATAAAAGAAAACAATCCAAGTTCATGAATTGATCATCAAATCCATGCATTCAAAGCCGACAAAACTGTGTGCCACGGGTACACCACTAGGGGGAGACAAGAGCCATTTGTAGGTAGCAAAAGCTCCCAATTTCAGTGGGGAATGAAGCAAAACTGACATTAGATACAGTTATCTTAAATCACGAAAAATATATCAATAATTTTTAAAAAAGCAAAGGGTACAACAAATTCAAAAACATAATTGGAAAGTGTGGGAGTTAAAAAATAAATAAATACATGGAACAATAAAGTTGCAGAGTGGAGTCTTATTCCTTTCCTGAATGGGGAATCCAAGCAAGAAAATAGCTGGCTCTTGGCAGGAAATGATAAATTTTGATGAGTTATATAGTCACACGTTTCAAGGGAGGGTTTTTGTAGACAATTCTGTTCAATTTTATAGATCAACAAAAGCAGTATACTTGTGTTGCAACCCTCAATTTAGCTGTACTGCAAAGAACAGGAGTGTTTAGTGTTTACTAGGAGATGCTCTTCATTTGAGTTTTCCAAAACATCCCTCTAAAGCAGTGGTCCTCAACCTTTTTTCAGTGATGTAGCTACCCCCTGTGAATTTTTTTTTAATTCAAGTACCCCCTAATCAGAGCAAAGCATTTTTAGTTGAAAAAAAGCGATAAAGAAGTAAAATACAGAACTATGTCATCAGTTTTTGATTCATTAAATTGTATAAAAGTGCAAAATATTGCTCATTTGTGGTCTTTCTTGAACTATTTGGGAAAAAAAGATATAAAAATAACAAAAAACGTGTTGAAGTAATTCAATTATAATTAAACATTTTTACAAATAGAAGTGATCATCAACCTAAAGTGCCCTCTTTGGGGATTGTTGTAGATATCCACCTGGATTCATAAACTTAATTCTAAACATTTCCTCACAAAAAATGAAATCTTTAACATCAATATTTATGGAACATGTCCACAAAAAAATCTAGCTGTCAACACTGAATATTGCATTGTTGCATTTCTTTTCAGTTTATGAACTTACATTCATATTATGTTGAAGTATTATTCAATAAATATATTAATCAAGGATTTTTTAATTGTTGCTATTTTTAGAATATTTTTTAAAAATCCCACATACCCCTTGGCATACCTTCACGTACCCCCATTTGAGAACCACTGCTCTAATTGATGGCTAAGAAAAAAATAATAAAGCTCTATGACCTGCTGATTGCAAAGTTTTCTTGGAGGAGTTTTTCCTGAAAACGTGTCAGGTCGCTGAATCACAGGTGCCTGTGAATCACAGGTGGTTAATCCACTGGTATTAATAGCAACATGTAAGCTGGTGCAGCTACTTATAGATACCCTGGGGAGCTAAAGAGCTATAAACCACAGGACACAGAGTGCATACAAAGCCATAAATAGGCTGGGCACAGAGCAGGAGAAGCAAGAGAGTTTATATTCTTTACAGGGAAATATATCAGGCAATGTAAAATATAAGCAGAGACTCCATCAAAACAACACATCACACGGTTCACATCTCACTTAAACGCAGTTTGCACTTGTTGATACATGTACCTTCAAACGAGTGGTATAGACCATTTACAAAAAAAAACAGGTGGACTCCTACGAAGAGGATGGCACAACTGCTTGCGTGAGCGAGCGCGAACCTCAAATTCAGCAGTGGATCGAGGATTTGTGAGTCATAATCGGTCATATGATAGTAATCACCTTTGCATGTTGCAACAGGGCAAACAAACGTGTGCGTCACACACGGGTTGTTGACACTGCGATGCATGCGTAACACATGCACGTGATTGAACCTGGTAGAACAAAACAAGTGGAGCAAGACAAGTTTTACCAACTGCTTGTCTTTGGCAGGCAGGGAAGGGGACATAAAGGCCTTTATTCATACCAACCCAACACACAGCTGTCATGACACTCCTGACCTTACATTATTACAGCCAATCATTAGATCCTCTTAAAATATCAGCGCAGCTCAGGTAGCAGGGAGCACACAAAGCAGAGCTGCTGACTGTAGAAATTTGCAAGCGTGATACAGTTGCCTGAGTGAAAAATATTTTGGGGACGAGTTTTGTGGCTTGTGCCACTTAATCTAATTAAAGTGAAAACTGTGCATTATTAAGGCTCAGACTTTTATGTAAATTAAGTCTTGTATTTTTTGGACTATATGTCGCAGTTTTTTTTCATAGTTTGGCCGGGGATGCGACTTATACTCAGGAGCGACTTATGTGTGAAATTATTAACACATTACCGTAAAATATCAAATATTATAATTTAGCTCATTCACATAAGAGACTAGACTTATACTCAGGAGCGACTTATGTGTGAAATTATTAACACATTACCGTAAAATATCAAATAATATCATTTAGCTCATTCACGTAAGAGACTAAACGTATAAGATTTCATGGGATTAGGAGTTACAGATTGTTTGGTAAAGGTATAGCATGTTCTATATGTTATAGTTATTTGAATGACTCTTACCATAATATGTTACGTTAACATACCAGGCACCTTCTCAGTTGCTTATTTATGCCTCATATAACGTACACTTATTCAGCCTGTTGTTCACTACTCTTTATTTATTTTAAATTGCCTTTCAAATGTCTATTGTTGGTGTTGGGTTGTATCAAATACATTTCCCCCAAAAATGTGACTTATACTCCAGTGAGACTTATATATGTTTTTTTCCTTCTTTATTAATGCATTTTCAGCAGGTGCGACTTATACTCCAGAGCGACTTATACTCCGAAAAATACGGTGCATGCAGAGGACTTGAATGACATTGCGTGTACAGTATATAGGACATACAGCTGGGATAATTGCAGGAGCTCCTGTCTTGGGAATCCCTTTGTGAAGTTGGCATCTTTGTTTTTCTCCCGACTGTAGTTATTGCAGCCTTTTGAGACATTTGTGATTAAAGGCTATATAACTTTGATTTATTGATTGATTGAGTTTTCTCCAAAACCATTCAGGTTAATGGAGACACTAAGTTGCCCATAGGTGTAAATGTGAACAGAGATGGTTGTCTGTCTATAATGTAAATTTCAATCCCTCCATGACTTCACAGGCTTTTCTTTGTGATTGTTGCAGCTTAAAATGCCTGAATTTCCGGAAAAAGTTGCAATGCTTTTTCTTCAACAACATTAACTTGTGGTTTTACTAATTTGTTGTCAATGTTTTAAGTGTCCCTTGTAAACTTACCCTAAAAAAATGTCAACAACAAATGGAAAACAAATACTGTGTTGATGTTTTACTCATTCTTTGCCACACAAACTTGAACATACACACTAGATGGCAGTAAGAGCATATATTGTATTTTGCGGACTATAGGCCGCTACTTTTTTCCAATGCTTTGAAGCCTGCGGCGTAAAACATTGAGGCTATTTTTTTTATTTTTCTTTGCAAATGGCCATAATGTTTTGTATTCAACAAATAGTTTTCATATTTTTTCCGACAGAAACACTGAAAAGGTGTGTTATTGTTTGGGCTATGACACCGTCTTTGGCACAATTTTGCTCACTACAAGTGCCACGGGTTTAAAATGTACTTCCTGTTTCGTGTCCTGAACAGGAATTATGACCGTTCATAACATTTGTGCTCGGAAGGATTCTTCATTCATAGCAACGTTTATAAGTTTTACAATATAACTAAAACAATTCATACTCAATAAATCATCCCATGTGTGATGTCTGTAAGAGTGTTTTCATGCATAGTTTTACATGCTATTGTAAAATAATAGCTAATAGAAAACAGGACTCAAAAGGGCATGTGATTTTGCAACGCATTGTGGGGACTGGGCAGCCATTGTTGCCCAACTAAGTTTTAGTTTACATGGCTGTACTCAACAAGAGGTATTGTGAGAAAGAGCAAAAAACTGGATTCAAATGGATTGTACGAAAGAAAAACATCAAGTGACTGTACCAAAACAAACTGGACCCTGTTTCAAAGGCTCGCCACCATAAAAGATAAGTAAATATGGTGGAATTGATTCCTATGAGAACATCCAATAGGGGTGACTGAACAAGCTGCTGAACGTGTCTTGTATCTCGTTCGAAAACAGAGTCAGTTTTTATACAGGCAAAACACTTTTAAATGCCAAGTCAGTAAAGGCTTAATGACAAACCAACTATGGGTGTGTGCAAAACCGTAGAAAGAGATCAGTGGTAAGTCCACATGACTTGGTGTCTTGGCCTCTCCTGGAGAAACTTGTTTCAAACTAAATATATTTCAAGTCTAAAATACACTGTGCATTAATGTGGGAAATATTTAAAGTCTTCTCAGTTATTGGCCTATGAATAGGGTATGCCTCTTTTCCGAAATATTGTAAGTTGTTGGTAACCCGAATCTAGCTTAGCTAACTAAATGCTACGTGTACAACAAAATAAAAAAGGCTTTGATTCAAACCTACCATTTTGAAAATGCTGTCGACACACTAACATGTCTGTTTGATTGTTTCACAGTTAATATCCACGCTATTGGCCGTCCCCTTTAGCAGCGTCACAACCCGACTTCCTTCGGCTTTGCTTTCACGCTGGAAATGAGAAAAATCTCACTCAATCCTTTTTTTCCTGAAGCGATCATTACGATTGTGGCAGTTAATTATGCAGCACGTTCGCGCCAAATTTTGAACTTGTAAAAGAAAAAATATATAACTTAAGCACATTCTTTTATCCAGCCACGTAAATAAGCTATTTAAAGTCCAGCAAGACCCACAATGCCATGCGTTTCCACATCAGACTTTCAAGCCCTATATGCTAACCTGTTTACAAGTGTCTGTGTCAGTGTTATTAACTTAAAGTGGCATTCTATTTGTATTGTTTCAGTTTCTTAAATTTACCACAACGTCAGCGTGGAGTTATTGAATCTGTTTAGCTTATTGGAGAGCTTGCTTCCGCAGCTAGTGGGTCGATGACGATTACTTCTGTTTTGTTTGATCAGCTGTTTTTCTGCCGTGTTGCAGGCACCATTTGGAAACAATTAAAGGCATGTGAGAAAAATTATTTACAAAATCTTCCGTACCGGTATATATCCGCAACTTATAGTCTGGCGCGGGTAGTATATATACAAATGTATTTTTCTTCTAAAATTTACTGTCAAATTACTGCATTTTAACAAACAATGGCAATAATTATAACTCAAGAAAGAAACACCACTTAAAGCTTTCTTATTGTCTGTTGTCTGCTCTGTAGTCTACAAGTTGCAGACATTCTCTGTGTATATTTAAATGCTTTTAAAATGTTTCTTCATCTCCTACATTATGTCCGTACACAATTACCCCTGCACAATAAATTCATTTGTGAACTGTTGAAAGCGATCTATGGCACTAATTTTTGTTGGTAAATGATAGACGATGAGATATTATCATTGAAAGTCAATATCTTTGTCATGTAAATGCTGCCTTTTTTGCTTGGTCTAATTTTCCTTAACTGCTTTAAGCTGGATGAAATAAAGGTTGAAAATAGATATACAGTGCATCAGGAAAGAATTGTATGTAAGTTTTGTTATGTTAGTCTCATTTCAAAATGAAATCAATACATTATGTCCTCAAATTCTACATAATGACAATGTAAATTTATTTTTAATTAAATTAATAAAAAAAGAAAAAGAAAAAAACACATTGAATTAAATGCAATTAAACATACAAAAAATTAAAAAAATTAAAAAAAATCCCATATACATAAGTAGCAGCGACCCCGGAAGGGAATAAGCGGTAGAAAATGGATGGATGGATACAGCGGCAGAAGTAAAGAAAAAGAGTAAAGAACAAATGCGAAAAACTCCAAAAAAAAAAGAAGAAATATTTGGCCCAAGTGAAATGATTGGTCACAAGGGGCAACGCACATAACATTTCAGTGGGGATCAGGATAAAAGGCAGACAGACAATAAGACAAAAGTAAAATCATTAATGAAAGAAAATCACATAGGGACATGAGTACAACAGGAGGACACTTATATACAATACAGAATACAGAAGGAGTGGAAAAAACTGTAAAGAGGAGCACAAAAGAGGAAGGAATCAAATCACACATCAGATTAGGACACACCAGACTGTATAAGACATTGCACCTTATAAATAAACACCCAAAAAGGTTATGTGACAGATTCAATGAGGTAGCATCAGTGGAACATGCAATCATTAATTCTCGGAAATATAGTTCAGGGAGGAGAAACTATCCATCCATCCATTTTCCACCGCTAATTCCCTTTGGGGTCGCGGGTGCGCTGGTGTCTATCTCAGCTACAACTAAAGAGAGGTAATTAGAAGACATGGACAGAAGGATGTCACTTTCAGCAACAAGAAAAATTGAGTGAAGTTTCTAGAAGAGAGAGATTTATGGAATATAATTTAGTATGAGAAGGTATTTATAAATGCATGTGAGGGTGGGAGAAGGAAAGGACGTCTGGTTCAGACTCCAATACAGTAGGTGGCATTAATGTAACTTTAATCTTGAGTGCCCTGCCATAAAACAAGAAGAATTGTCACTATTACTAAAAGCATTGATGCAGTTGAGATTTCCCATGAACCAGAAAGTAGCTTTTTCAATTGAGGGTAAAAATCCTTCCTACATTTTCCTTTGTTAGACCCAATTAAAATGAGTACTAAACAACCGTAAAACTAATAAAGTTCAGTAGGAATCTGTAAGAAAGCGTGTTTTGAATAATACTGATAATTAGGAATTGAGCCAAAGCCAAAACAAGACCATTGTACTGATGGCATATGCATATGGCTCTCTGTTTGTCCTTAAGCCAGGAATGTAGTCTATGCACTCTTTATTGAGCTATGCTGGTTGCAAACTGAAAAGAGAGGGAAAGCGCACATGGAAAAAGGAATGTTGTCAAGAGGTATATATGTATAGAACTGTTAGAACATCGATTGAACATACAAACACACGCACACACAAGCGCACTCACACATGCACGCATGCATGTACACACGCACGCACAAACACACACACAACTTGTGCACTCTTACACACAAATGGCCTGTGAACACAAGCCCAGCGGAGGGGATTCCATTCAAAAGGACTAGCTGTAGTTCTGACGAAGTAAGTCTAAACTGTAAAGTGTCGGGTGTAAAATACCACTAGTGACAACACGCACATACACGCATGTACATACAAACACACACACACACATGCTGAAGGCCAACCTTTCTGATGGTGGCCTGATAGTGGTCAAAGAGCAACATAAGAGGCAAAGAAAGAACAACAGAAATCAATAGAAGGGGAAAGAAAGGGTCACCCTTATTTAAAGGCCTACTGAAACCCACTACTACCGACCACGCAGTCTGAAGGTTTATACATCAATGATGAAATATTAAAATTGCAACACATGCCTATACGGCCTTTTTAGTTTACTAAATTGTAATATTAAATTTCCCGCGAGTTTCTAGTTGAAAACGTCGCGTAATGATGACGCGTACGCGTGACGGCACGGACTGTTAGGAAATATTAGCACTGCACCACTAGCAGCTAAAAGTCGTCTGCTTTAATCGCATAATTACACAGTATTTTGGACATCTGTGTTGCTGAATCTTTTGCAATTTGTTCATTTAATAATGGAGACTATAAAGAATAATGCTGTTGGTGGAAAGCGGTGGATTGCAGCTGTCTTTAGCCCCGAGACACAGCCGGTGTTTCTTTGTTTGTTGTGAAGCAGAGCGGTCAAGCGAACATGTTTTCTGTACGTCAACCAGCATGTTTTTGGATGGGGAAATTTTGATATATACCTTACCGAAGACATCAGAGGATTATTTGTCGCCCTGCAGCAACTGTCAAAAAAGGCAGCTGTGAGCTTGGCTCATCGGCTTCTCTCGGAGACACTGCGTGTTCACCACAGCCATCAGACTTCGAAGAGTGTCTTTACAATCTTTAAAATCTCACTAAAACACAATTAAAACAATAAGCAGATAAGGGATCTTCCAGAATTATCCTAGTAAATGTGTCTAATTACATCTGAAACGCTCACACTGCCGCCGCCCGGAGCCGTCACTTTTTTTTTTTTTTTTTTTCTAGTCCTTCACTATCAATATCCTAATTCACAAATTTTTCATCCTCGCTCAAATTAATGGGCAAATTGTCGCTTTCTCGGTCCGAATTGCTCTTACTGCTGGGGGCTCCCATTATAAACAATGTGAATATGTGTGGAGCCCTGCAACTCGTGACGTCACGCGCACATACTCCAGGTAAAGGCAGGGCTTTTCTATTAGCGACCAAAAGTTGCGAACTTTATCGTGGATGTTTTCTACTAAATCCTTTCAGCAAAAATATGGTAATATCGCGAAATGATCAAGTATGACACATAGAATGGACCTGCTATTCCCGTTTAAATAAGAACATCTCATTTCAGTAGGCCTTTGAGGGGTGCTGTAGAGAGAGGTGCAAGGGGTTGGCGTGTTTGGAAGGGGACTAAGTTCACATGGGGTAAGGGTGAGCATGGGAGACATCTTTCTTCGAACCGCTGTCTCTTATTCTGCATTGTAAACAATACATCTTTAAAAAGAAATTGGAACAAAAGCCTGCTTAGTCACGCTAGTAATTAAAGTTGATTAGTCTTAGCAGAGAAATTTATATTTTATGTTGGTTCTAATTAGGATACGCAAATTAATACATTATTGTAGGGGTAACTTATTAAATCACTAACATGCTAATTATTGTGTTGTGCATCAATGCAGTTTTTCATCCATCCATCCATTTTCTACAGCTGGTCCCTTTCTGGGTTGCGGGGGGTGCTGGAGCTTATCCCAGCTGAATTCGGGCAGATGACGGGGTAAACCCTGGACAAGTCGCCCCCTCATCGCAGAGCCCGGGGATCAAACCCAGGACCTTCTTATTGTAAGGCACACAAACTAACCCCTGTCACACCGTGCTGCCCAAATGCAGTTTTAATTGGTATTATTATTTTGAATCTCCGTTTTTCACAGGCTCCTCATACACGTACAAAAAGCAATACTGAGCCTCACCAGAGAGCGCAACAATGAGCCTCGCCTGCCGAATTTTCCGGAAATTGAACACATCATAGAAACCAGACAAGGCAGTGTCTAGTATTCGTTGTTTCATTTGATGTGCAAGTGCGTGTTTGCTGTCTGCTTTAGTGAGTAAGCAGTTAGCACTGTTGACTAAGGGCTTGGTAATTTCTATATGTCTGCGATATAACATTTCCAACAATTTTACACCATGACTTCTTACACAGTATCTACAGCCGGTGTAACCTAGTAAATGTAAGTGACGTCATTATCGTTGCTAATCGGACTGTAAATACAGAAAAAAAACTCAGGCCCTCGTAGTACTCTCAGGGCCTGATTGACGAAAGGTTTGCGCGTACTAAAACATGTACAGACCTGATAGCACATGCAAAGCTGATGTACTAAAAGTGGGCAAAGTGGATTGCGTCTGTTGAAGGGGAACCGATCGTTCACAATCATGAGAGACAAGAACCCATGTTTTTTTTTTAAAGATTCTAACTATGATTAAAAAAATGCTGGAAAGATGCAGCTAATGGGAGTCGTTGTAGTAGCTTTCAAAGCCCTAACAACAATAAGTAATATGTAAAATATTTACCATATTTTGGTTGTATTAAGCATTGTCAGAACTTCTTTCCTCAGCACATCTGTGATTAAGATCTATATAAATAAACTTTTATTGATTGATTGAAAAGTTGGTTTTGCATAAAAGGTCCCCTTTAAAGGCCTACTGAAATAAGATTTTCTTATATGTCAGGTCCATTTTATGTGTCATACTTGATCATTTTGCGATATTGCCATATTTTTGCTGAAAGGATTTAGTAGAGAACATCCACGATAAAGTTTGCAACTTTTGGGCGCTAATAGAAAAGCCTTACCTTTACCGGAAGTCGCAGACGATGACGTCACAAGGGTGAGAGCTCCTCACGTCCTCACATTGTTTATAATGGGAGCCTCCAGCAGCAAGAGCTATTCGGACCGAGAAAACAACAATTTCCCCATTAATTAGAGCGAGGATGAAAAATCTGTGGATGATGATATTGATAGCAAAGGACTAGAAGAAAAAAAAAAAAAATTTAAGATAAAAAAAAAGGCGATTGCATTGGAACGGATTCAGATGTTTTTAGACACATTTAACAGTATAATTCTGGGAAATCTCTTATCTTTCTATTGTGTTGCTAGTGTTTTAGTGAGATTAAATAGTACCTGATAGTTGGAGGTGTGTGTCCACGGGTGTCTTGACGCCAGTCTCTGAGGGAAGTCGACGGCAGCTGCATGGACGGCGCAAGCTCAGCTGATCTCCAGGTAAGAGGCGACTTTTTAACACAATTTTCTCACCGAAACCTGCCGGTTAACAAGTGGTTGGGAACCATGTTTGCTTGACCACTCTGATCCATAGTAAAGCTTCACCTCCGCGAATTTTAAACAAGGAAACACCGTGTGTATGTGCGGCTAAAGGCTAAAGCTTCCCAACTCCACCTTTCTATAATGACTTCTCCATTATTAATTGAACAAATTGCAAAAGATTCAGCAACACAGATGTCCAGAATACTGTTTAATTGCACGATGAAAAGAGTCGACTTTTAGCCGCAAATGGTGCTGCGTTAATATGTCCACTGCAACCCCGGGACGTCACACGCACGCATCATCATTCCGCGACGTTTTCAACAAGAAACTCCGCTGGAAATTTAAAATTGTAATTTGGTAAACTAAACCGGCCGTATTGGCATGTGTTGCAATAATAATATTTCATCATTGATATATAAACTATCAAACTGTGTGGTCGGTAGTAGTGGGTTTCAGTAGGCCTTTAAAGAGGAACTGCATTTTTGGGAATTTTTCCTTTAATTCACAATCAATATTAGCTTTTTCACTTGTAACATCGGTGCTACAATTTAGTAAAGCAATATGAAATATTACAATTTCATTATTAACACTGAACGAGCACATGTGCACTCAGACATATAAACACAATGGCATAATAAGGCCTTCTGCAACGCTCAATTAAACGTCCCTAAACTGCGCTTGCACTGCTCTAACACAAGTGTGGGGCTAGGCAATTTGGACAAAAAACTCATATGATATAGTTTGGCCCATAAACTAATCTATGAATGGAAATATCTATTTACATAACAAAATATCTCCACTATGCCTTAATTTTAAATCAAATACACAAAAACAGGTACCAACAAGTAAGAAAAATAGGTTGTGCATAATAGGTTACCAACCTAAGAAGTGTTTTGAGATGGGGAAAAAAGAAATAGCCTTGAAAATAAGAAAAGTCAAATAAAATCTTTAAAAAAAAAAAAACATTTAGCTATGCTCAATTCTTTAGCTAAGAAAAACACAAAAAGTACAAAATGTGAAATAAAGTGCCTCGTTTAAGAGGACATGTTTACATGTCAGCAGCTACATGAAAATAATTGACCTTCAACAATGGTGTTTTTATAGGTAAACATTTTTATAGGACATACAACGATTTTAACCAGGAACCCCTGCCAAATGCTTCATGATGCTGTGTGACAGGCTGTGTTCTGAAATTTAAAAAGTCATTAAATCTAGTTACTCGTCACTTTAACAAAAATGTAAAGGAATTACTCTTTCATAAATGTAATTGATTACTAGGTAAAGTAGTTAATGAGTTACTTACTTAGAGAAAACCCTTCAAATATCTGGCATAATGCTGTTAAGATAAGTTTCGAAGAGTGCGTGTGCCTTTTAAAAGGCGTTGCCGAGTGACGTCAGCGAGTCTATGCGGGCTTGAGCTGTTTTTGTTAGCTAAGCAGGCAAGCGGCAGCTGCTTTGAGTCTTTCACTGGTTTGTGTTAATAGATTGATTCAATATATACTTTGGATGGATGTTGGGAGCAAAATGTGATGAAAAGTTTAAAATCTGTCAAACATTCTATTTTTAGTTACACATGTGACTAAAACACTCGCACTGTGCAAAGTTGGACATGAACATATGTTTTTTGTTTTTTTTATTGTTTTTAAAGATTTTGAAGATGATTAAAAATGCTTGAAAGATGCGGCTGAATGAGAGTCACCATTGTAGCCTTCACAACCCTCCATCAACGTTTTATATTCACAATGCAAGTATATGTATATTGTGGTAACAGAAACAATCTTAACAATATGTAATATGTACAAACCCCATTTCCATATGACTTGAGAAATTGTGTTAGATGTACATATACACGGAATACAATGATTTGCAAATCCTTTTCAACCCATATTCAGTTGAATGCACTACAAAGACCAGATATTTGATGTTCAAACTCATAAACTTTATTTTTTTTTGCAGATAATAATTAACTTAGAATTTCATGGCTGCAACATGTGTCAATGTAGTTGGGAAGTGGCATGTTCACCACTGTGTTACATCACCTATTCTTTTAACAACACTCAATAAATGTTTAGGAACAGAGGAAACTAATTGTTGAAGCTTTGAAAGTGGAATTATTTCTCCTTGTTGTTTTATGTAGCTTAAGTCGTTCAACAGTCGGGGGTCTCTGCTGTCGTATTTTACGCTTCATAATGCGCCACACATTTTCGATGAGGGATAGGTCTGGACTGCAGGCGGGCCTGGAAAGTACCCGCACTCTTTTACTGCGAAACCATGCTGTTGTAACACGTGGATTGGCATTGTCTTGCTGAAATAAGCAGGGGCATCCATGATAACGTTCCTTGTATGACAACATATGTTGCTCCAAAACCTGTTTGGACCATTCAGCATTAATGGTGCCTTCACAGAGGTGTAAGTTACCCATGCCTATGGCACTAATACAACCCCATACCATCACAGATGCTGGCTTTTGAACTTTGCGCCTATAACAATCCGGATGGTTATTTTCCTCTTTGATCAGGAGCACACCACGTCCACAGTTTGCAAAAATAATTTGAAATGTGGACTCGTCAGACCACAGAACACTTCTCCACTTTGCATCAGTCCATCTAAGATGACCTCCGGCCCACCGAAGCCAGCGGCGTTCCTTGGTGTTGTTGATAAATGGGTTTTGCTTTGCATAGTAGAGCTTTAACTTGCACTTACAGATGTAGCAACCAACTGTAGTTACTGACAGTGGTTTTATGTTCCTAAGCCCTTGTGCTGATGTCCTTTACACACTGATGTCGGTTTTTGATGCAGTACCGCCTGAGGGGTCAAAGGTCCGTAATATCATCGCTTACGTGCAGTGATTTCTACAGAATCTCTGAACCTTTTGATGATTTTATGGACCGTACATGGTAAACTCGCTAAATTACTTGCAATATCTCGTTGAGAAATGTTCTAAAACTGTTACACAATTTGCTTAAAAATTGGTGACCCTCGCCCCATCCTTGTTTGTGAATTACTTAGCATTTCATGGAAGCTGTTTTTATACCCAATCATGGCACCCACTTGTTCCCAATTAGCCTGCACACCTGTGGGTTGTTCCAAATTAGTGTTTGATGAGCATTCCTCAACTTTATCAGTATTTATTGCCACCTTTCCCAACTTCTTTGTCACGTGTTGCTGGCATCAAATTCTAAAGTTAATGATTATTTGCACAAAAAAAAATGTTTATCAGTTTGAACATCAAATATGTTATCTTTGTAGCATATTCAACTGAATATGGGTTGAAAATGATTTGCAAATCATTGTATTGCGTTTTTATTTACATTTAAAACAATTTCCCAACTCATATGGAAACGGGGTTTGTACAATATTGACCTTATTTTGGTTATTTCAAGCATTGCCGGAAATTATTTCCTCAGCGCATTTATTTACATTTCCTTAGCAGCGTACTTCCGACTTCCGGCAACAAATGGGTGTTCCTACTTTCACAAATAAACGCGTGTGTGTGTTGTAATCAGGGCAGACTTGGTAACAAACAATGAAGATGAATATTTTTGGAAAATGAGGATTCACAACCAGATTTTTTAAAAGCTGAATATAAGGAGGATGGACTGCAACTTAAAGAATCAAGCACAAACAGAGGTTGAAACTTTGGAGCAAATGGAAGGCAAGTGAGTGAGGTCGGCATGACTTTGACGCTGTAAATATGGAAGTTGGAGCTATGCTATTTTGACATAATTGGAGTGCTTACCCCAAAAGGAAAAAAACATCCCCGGCCAGCTGGACCAAATGCACAACTGTCCATTAAGTCACTAAAATATTGATCATGAAACACGCAGCACGTCATGTATGTTACCAAAACTACATACTCCTGCAGATGCCCTCCCACCTCGCATGTTTAAGGAGGTACTTGCTACTATTGGATCAAGTGTCCTTAACATTATCAATAGTAACCTCTCTTCTGGAATAGTTCCAGTAGAGTTTAAACATGCAATGGTACGACCTTTACTTAAAAAAACAAGCCTCGACCCCTCACGCCTCTCTAATCTTAGACCTATCTCTAATCTTCCATACATTTCCAAAATATTAGAGAAGGTTGTCTACATTCAGTTGTTGCCCTTCTTTGAGGATAATGGTATCAATAAGCTGTTCCAGTTCGGTTTTAAAGCACTCCACAGCATAGAGTCAGCGCTTCTAAAAGTTTTTAACGATATCCTTCTGTCAACTGATTCTGGCAAACATGTCGTCCTGGTGCTTTTAGATCTGTCTGCTGTGTTCGACAGCGTCGACCACCCTACCTTAATCACTCGTCTTGAGAACTATGTGGGTATTAAGGGCGCCGCCCTCAACTGGTTCCAGTCGTACATAATCGACAGGAGTTTTTGTGTAAAAATAGACAGTTTTATGTCTTCCACAGCTACTCTACCACACGGGGTCCCCCAGGGCTCAATCCTTGCCCCAATCCAATTTGCGCTTTACCTTCTCCCCCTTGGTTCTATTTTTAGGAAGTATGGTATTGCATTTCATTTTTATGCCGATAATTGCCAGATCTATTTTCCCATGGCACAAAATAACATAGTCCAACGTCTCATTGACTGCCTGCACGACATCAAAGCCTGGCTTTCAGCTAACTTCCTGAGTCTAAATGAAGACAAAACCGAAGTTATGTTGTTCGGTCCAAATCGCTCTCCCTCCCCCAACGTTGACGTCGGCACTCTGACTCCATATCTCAGCGACTGTGTCACAAACCTAGGGGTAAACTTCGATTCAGATTTTAAATTCGAAAAACAAATCAGCAGTGTCGTTCAAAAAAGCTTTTATCAATTACGCCAAAGAGCGAAAATGAAACCGCTTCTGTCAGGACATGATCTCTAGAAATTAATTCACGCCTTTATCTCGAATCGTTTAGACTACTGCAATGCCCTGTATGTGGGCATTAGCCAGGCCTCCCTTGCCCGCCTGCAGCTCGTGCAGAACTCTGCTGCTCGTCTGCTAACACAGACCTGCAGACCTGAGCACATCACCCCTTATTAGCGTCCCTTCATTGGCTCCCTGTGTGTTATCGAATCAATTTTAAACTCCTTTTATTCGTTTTTAAATGTCTAAACAACCTCACGCCAACATATCTCTCCGACCTCCTTCAGCCTTACTGCCCCACTCGATCCCTAAGATCAGCCAATCAGCTGCTACTGACGGTCCCTGACACAAGGCTGAAGCTTAGAGGTGACAGAGCTTTCGCCGCTGCTGCTCCCAAGCTCTGGAACAACCTACCTCTGAGTGTTAGACAAGCCTCCTCTCTTCCTGTTTTTATATCTCTCTTAAAAACATACTTTTATTCCTTGGCTTTTTGACACTGAGTAATATCCATCCTGCAATGGCGCCCCATTTTACACCTGCTGTGAACCTATTTTTATGTTTTTATGTTTTATCTATCTATTTTTTATCATGTTCTGTTTGTGTTGTGTTGTTTGCTCGGTCCTCGTATTATCTTTTAACCTGCCCATTGTACAGCACTTTGGCTACCCCTGTGGTAAATTTTAAATGTGCTTTATAAATAAAGTTGAGTTGATTTGATTTGATTTGATACACTGTCGAGCCAGCTGTGTACAAAAAAAACATGAAATGTGGGCTACTACTTTACTGATACGGTAATATGATTGCTCATGTTCATGTCAGCACAAATCGGTGTACTATCACATTGTGTTGTGCATTATCAAATCAAACGTGATTTAAGTGCTGACATAGAAGCTGGCATATCTCTTGCTGAAGCTAGCTTTTACGGCTAATACTGAAGTATGCAGATGTGTTACTTTGTTAGAAAAACAGTTCCTCCATGTTCACACTTACAAAAAACAGTGTCGCCATAGCTTGGTTATTATTATGGAACAGAAATGAAGTATTGTTGGCGGTTTTAGAATGCATTTTTAAAGAGATTTAGAGGCAGAATTGATCGTTCCCATTAGCTGCATTGCTAGGCACCTAGAACTGTTATGTTAGACTACAAAAAAAAAACTTTTGTCTCTCATAAGTATTGAAAAGGATAGGCAACATTTAAAAAAAAAAAGTGCATTTCCCCTTTAAGATAATGTCATGGCTTTTATTCTTGTACCTCATTAGCATAAAAATCAAATGTGATAAATATTAAATACACAACCTACAGCCATTATCTGCAAAATATGTGTTATACTAGAGCAGGGGTGTCAAATTCATATTTATTGAGGGAAAAATCAAAATTATGGCTTCCTGAGAGAGACATTTGTAAAAGAAAATATATATGAATATAAACATATAATAGCTTTTTTACAATATTTGTATTGGCAGCTGTGTTTACACCTGCGATGTAAAGCTACTGCAAACAATCATTGCCTTCCTATACACTCGCAGTACTCTCCGAAGTAACACTGTCAGCATTAAATTCATGTTTTATGGACTGCACGCATTATGTTTTATTCTGCAAAGAAACAAAACAGTGTGATTATTTATAAAGCAGTCGAGGAGGGAACCAGTCTGGAAAAAAGGAGGTGAGATGGTTTATGGCATTTAGGAGGCAAACTACACAGTGCACAAGTGCCAAATTGCTCTCAAATATAATCTCAAACTGCATACAGGTGCTTCTTTAACCCCTCTGTGTCCCCTTATTTGCAGGAATGCACCCTTTAACTATTCAGCAGGGGAAAATGTGTATGTACTCCTACGTGTGCCTGCCCTTGTATGCCCGTACATGTGTGTTCGTGACATGTCATTCTCGCCTTACAAGGGTATAACAAGAATAACTGAAGCCGGGAGCTTCTTTTCTAGCCATGAGCTCATGAGAGCCACGCCGTCAAATAACTCCACAGCATTGGCAACATTGAGGGGATTTGTCGGCCAGCAGCTGCAAGAACACAAACACACTCAAGAGATCATCGAATAACAAGGCATGATGGGACAGATGTAAATGTTTGAGCGACTTCACATGCTGTAGGTGACGCTGCCTCGGGCATGTCTGAGCTCAGCTATAAGGTTCAGAGCACTTTAGTGCGCGGCTGAGAGAAACAACAGGGGGATGACAACACAGTGCAAACCGGTGACATCGCGACTCGCACGTACGTGTCACGTCAAGGCTTGCTGTGTCTTTTGGCAACTAGACCACAAGCCTGTTAATGAATTACATGTTGAGAACAGCTGCTATTTCTAAACAAACACCAGCATGCCAAGTTCCCGATATAAGCTGCTCAACGGCATCTTACGCCACGTTTAATAATAAGTTTTGTTCAAACAAAGTTGTGTTGTTTTCTTTGATATTAACAGCTTTATGACCATTCTGGTTGCAGAGTAAACACAGCAAGTGGCTCTGCTAAAGACCTGTAACACCAAAAGAGCAAGATCACTGGAAAACAATCTTAATAACATCAGCAAGGATTATCATTCCACTAATACCTCTGCAAACACAAGGTCAGATTTAGAGTGTAGTAACTCATACATGCTAAAGTACTTTTAAGTTCTTCATCTCAGTGGCTACAATAAGTAATCCATTACACGAAAAAGTAAAGCATTACCAAAGGTGACCTAACATCAATGTAAATGGCAGTACGGCTGTTCATTAATCAGGCTCCCCAACGCATGTACGGTATTAATCTAGTGTCATCAAAATGTTGCTCAGATAAAGTCATACCCACTCATCTGTCTCCTGTGTGCTCTCGAATTCCCTCATCCAGGCTGATCCTGAAAAATGACAATGTAATTTCTGCTCCATTTATTTCCAGGCCGTGGCCAAGTGCTCTAATTCACTAGTTGAGTCCTCGCAGACTCCCCACCCTTGCCTCCCATGCTGAGCCAATATTGTGCTTAAATCTCATGCTCCGATTGTCATGGACCAACCCTGTATGGTACGATTAGATAGGCCGCGTAATTATAATGGCACCCTGTGTCCTTGCAAATCACCCTTTGAACTGCTTAAATGTTTACAGCGGAAGAGGGCCAAATACGTATAAATCACACCCCCAAAATTCACTTGGGGAAGCTGTCCATACTGTACTAAAGACAAGAGGCACACACACACAAAAAAGCTGGAGTACCACACTGTCAGGTGCTATCTATGATCTTTCTATTGCAAATGTGAATGAATAATAATAATGAATGAATAATGATAAATCCAATAATCGCCTAAAATCTTGAAGCATGTTTTAAGCAGCACAATCTTCAAAAGTTTGAAAATCATATCTGCTGTTATAGTATTCTTGGGTATACTTAATAATATTTGGTTGTTATCCTTTTAACATTTTCTTTACGTTAACATACAGTAATGAAATGGTTCACGATAACAACAATTCAGATCCTATCACGGTTTGGTGTAAATTGTTCTTTTTAACTCCCAAGAATACTATATGCAATTGTGATGAAAAGTTTACATACACTTGTAAAGAACATAATGTCATGGCTGTCTTGAATTTCTAATAATTTCTGCAACGTTAATTTTTTTGTGATAGAGTGACTGAAGCACAAAAAAAAGGGATTGGTCACAAAAAACATTCATGAAGTTTGGTTCTTTTATGAATTTATTATGGGTCTACTGAAAATGTGACCAAATCTGTTGGGTCAAAAGTATACATACAGCAATGTTAATATTTGGTTACATGTCCCTTGGCAAGTTTCACTGTAATAAGGCGCTTTTTGTAGCCATCCACAAGCATCTGGCAGGCTTCTGGTTGAATTTTTAACAACTCCTCTTGACGATATTGGTGCAGTTCAGCTAAATTTGTTAGTTTCCTGACATGGACTTGTTTCTTCAGCATTGTCTACACGTTTAAGTGTGGGAAAACCATTATAAAACTTTAATTCTAGCCTGATTTAGTCATTCCTTTACCACTTTTGACATATGTTTGGGGTCATGGTCCTGTTGGAAGATCCAACTGCGCTCAAGATCCAACCTCCGGGCTGATGATTTTAGGTTGTCCTGCAGAATTTGGAGGTAATCCTCCTGTTTCATTGTCCCATTTACTCTCTGTAAAGCACCAATTGCATTCGCAACAAAACAGGCCCAGAGCATATTACTACCACCACCATGCTTGACGGTAGGGTGGATGTTCCTTGGATAAAAGGCCTCACATTCTCTCCTCCAAACATATTGCTGGGTATTGTGGCCAAACTGCTCAATTTTTGTTTCATCTGACCACTGAATTTTCCTGCAGAAGGTGGTTGTCCATGTGATGTCGGATGAAAAAAAATAGAGCTGTTTGGCCATAACACCCAGCAATATGTTTGGAGGAGAAAAGGTGAGGCCTTTAATCCCAGGAACACCACCCTACCGTCAAGCATAGTGGTGGTAGTATTATGCTCCGGGTCTGTTTTGCTGCAAATGGAACTGGTGCTTTACAGAGAGTAAATAAGACAATGGAAATTCTTCAGGACAACTTAAAATAATCAGCCTAGAGGTTAGGTCTTGGGCGCAGTTGGGTGTTCCAACAGGACAATGACACCAAACTAGGGCTGGGCGATATATCGATATATCGCGGGTTTGTCTCTGTGCATAGAAAATGACTATATCGTAATATTCGAGTATACGTTCTCACGCAGTTGCTTTGAGCTGCGAGCATTAGACTTCAGGCTCTTCCCACTCTTTCCTATCTTTCCTTCTCACAGACAAGCAGGCGCACATTCTTACATACGTCACATACTGTCACGTCATACGTCACATACGTGTCCGCCCTAAAAGAGCAGAGAGGTAGCAGACTGGGCTACGTTAGCTGCTAACATAGCCGTACGAGAGAAAGAAGGTGCGGATCTGGTAACAAATGAAGGAAGAATTCATTTCCAATAAAAACAGCAGGGTTTCCATCGTCTGGCGGTGGTTCGGCTTAAAGTGGGAATATGTCGAACAGACAACTGTAATAAGTCAAGCATGCCATACAAGCGTTGCTATAAAAAGTAGCATTACTGCTAATATGTAGCATTATTTGAAAAGTCACTCGCTAGAGAATGAAGAGAATTTCATAATCGTAGTAACATACCACATAGTGAAGGACGAATACTATTTGATTTCCTATTATGGAGCTCATTTTTATTTGACACTTAAAATGTCTCTGACAATCTTGCACTTTATGTTTTGGAAATGACTTAAATGTTTGTGCCATTGCTTAATAACTTTAATAAATACACTTTTGGTCAATTCACTTAGTTGTGTTTTCCCTTTCTGTATGAAAGTTTAAAAGTAGCATATATGAATGCAGTATAAAAAAGAAGAATGTTTTAATGTATACACATATAATCATCATACTGCTGTGATTATATGCATCAAGTGTTCATTCAAGGCCAAGGCAAAATATCGTAATATATATCGTATTTCACAATATGGCCTAAAAATAGTGATATTAAAAAAGGCAATATCGCCCAGCCCTACACCAAAAATACGTCAAAAGTGGTAAATGAATGACTAAATCAGGCTAGAATTGAAGCTTCAGAATGGCCTTCCCAAAGTCCTGACTTAAACATGTGGACAATGCTGAAGAAACAAGTCCATGTCAGAAAACCAACAAATTTAGCTGAACTGCATCAATGTCGTCAAGAGGAGTGGTTAAAAATTCAACCAGAAGCTTGTGGATGGCTACCAAAAGCGCCTTATTGCACTGAAACTTGCCAAGGGACATGTGACCAAATATTAACATTGCTGTATGTATACTTTTGACCCAGCAGATTTGGTCACATTTTCAGTAGACCCATAATAAATTCATTAAAGAACCAAACTTCATGAATGTGTTTTGTGACCAACAAGTATGTACTCCAATCAGTCTATCACAAAAAAATAAGAGTTGTAAAAATTATTGGAAACTCAAGACAGCCATGACATTTCGTTCTTTACAAGTGTATGTAAACTTTTGACCACGACTGTAGGTCAATGATCCACCGTTACCATTTTTTTTAAATCAGTTATGTCATGTATAGTTTAATGCTCCCATGCAGCAGAATTATACAACAGACACATACTCAATCTCTGACTGTTGGTCTTCACTCACCTTGTCTACAACACGATCTGCCTCAGGCCCCACACCTCCTGCTTTTCCTTAATCTCACATTGCGCAGTGTACATGCGTATTATCGAAATTAAAACACATATGCTGCAAAATTATCCGTAAAACATAGAAAAAACATAATTTGAATGCGTCCAAATAGAGTCAGGTCAAATAAAGTGTTCACATATTTTTCATAAACCATTCCATTTCTTGTAAACACACATATTATGAAATAAAAAAATATCAACCTTGATGATCACTTAACTGGTATCGTAACCAAAATGATCATAAGAATACTGTTGAATGTGCTTGAGAACAGTACTTAAACAGTAGATACAATGAAATGTTTTAAACAAGTTATTTTTTTAATAACTAAAATAAAAACATAATGTTAAAAAATCCACTATTTTGCATGGTTTGTGTTTCTCATGCTTCACTGATAGTTTTACAACACACCTTAAAACAGTGTATCAGATGGTCTAAGAAAGCACAGCTTGTGTAGGTTCAATGTGCCCAATTGAATATCTTAATTGCTCACACAATAATTTGTATATATAAGTTTATATTGCAGTATGTTGTTTCTTAATGGGGAAAAACTTTAATGTCTCTTGTTTTCATGTTAGCATTTCAGCTAGCGAGCTGGGGCCAGCCAGTCTGTGAGTTTATCAAAGAGCAGTTATCAATCACGGTTTATCAATAATTTGAATTTAAAATGCTAATATCAAACGTCGGAACTTTGGAGTTTTATCATGTTATAATTAATACTGTTTATCATTACATCCATAAGGGGACCATAAAGAGTAGGGATATAACGCTATAACCGTTTCAAAATTCTCACAATAATGTTGTGGCCTGTGAAAGTATCAAACGAGAACTTGGTGTACTGCCGTCAGTGTTGTTTTATTCTGGCACTATTGAGTGGCCCGTCTGAGAAGTCAAGTACATTTCCCGTGATCACCCTGAGCAGTGCGGGCGGCGGAAAACAATTGGAACCTTTAAATCAGACACATTTTGGTTTTGCAGTTAACAAAAACGATCTGGGAAAAAACATATTGAGTCTCAAGTAGACAAGCAGGTAATTCCTCCATTTGTGGGAGCGCGAACATGCAAAAAGTTTGAGTTTGCACACACACAAAAACACACAGGCGCGCACACACACACGCCCACGCACACACAAAAAGATAACCAACCTTGATGGTTCGGTGAATTTCTGTTCGTCGATTGTTCGAAGCCCGGCCCAATGATGTTTGCTTGTCTGTGATTGGTCGATCGGTCTATATTGTCCTGCTGAGGGAAACAAAAACAAGTGTAAAGTTTAGAAATTACGAAAATGAGAATTAAGAATGTTATTACAGCGGTATACCACAACAGGCCTCACATTTTTTTTGTATTTTATCATTTGAATATGAATATAATATTTTACTATAGGACCATCAAAAAAAAGTATTGATTATCTTTGGCTGTAGTTAGCTTTTATGGCTAATAACGAAGTACGCCGGTGTGTTATTACGATGGAAAAGGAGTTCCTCCGTGTTCGCTCATACAATAACAACATGGCTACAGCTTGGTTATACTACAAGTTACGCAATATAAATGAAATATTGGGTGAATGCATTTTTTAAGTGATTTAATGGTAGAATTGATTGTTCCCATTATCTGCACTGCTAGTTACCTAGAACGAGACGATTTTAACATGTCGGAACACACAAAAAAAAGTTTTGTCTTCTCGTTTCTCATAATGATTGTGATCGATAGGGAAAATTCCTAAAAAAGTGCAGTTCTCCTTTAAGTCTTTTAGAATACAAAGCCACAATAAAGTATAAGACACAGTCTTAAAGCCACCCTAAACAATGATGTATGTCTTACTGAGAAATTGTGTACTTCCTAATGGACATTTGTTGATGGCCTATTTCTTTTGTCAGAGGTATACGTTTCTGAAAAATAGTCCTGTTATGCAAAACACAGGAAGACATACTTGAGGTGCAGATGTAGAACCGCTGTGGTCAAATGATGTATGGCACAAGTAGTCATTCAAACCTCATTGTGCATATGAGAAACCGTTGAAATAAGTGTAGGTCATTAAATAAATAGGTGAATATTATATATATATATATATATATATATATATATATATATATATATATAAACCAAAACTTTATATATATTTATAAGTAAATGGCAGGGACCTAATACGCTGCTGGATTTTAGATATAAATATGACTCCTCATTTTTCCTCGACTCACTACTAAAAATGTACAGAATTGGCAAAAGTTTTAATGTATAGACCCAGTATGTGCATATAGTATGCTTCAAAATAGATGAACTTTGGATTAAGTTACTTGTACTTGCAGCACTTGCCAGTCATCCATTGGAAATAAGTGTGTGCAGTGTGTAAATTTGCTTCCCATGCAGGGCTTTTGCAAGAGCAAGAACAGAATGTCCCAGGGCGGATGAATGATGATGGCAGATACTGTCTCTCTTACACAGCACACTCCTCTAGAGCAGAAACAGCTTGGTTGATGCAAGCCTGTCTATTTCTTTTGCTCCCAAAGAGAATACATTGAAAATCACAAGACCCTAGTGCACCATCATGTAATCATTAGGACGCACTTTTGTGTCTTTAGTTTCTGTCATGAAATTCAAAAGTTAGTACAGTATATCTTTGTTTTAAACAACGTTTTAATAATTTGCTGTTTCCCCTATGACATGCATTGCTAACAAAAGTGACTTGGTGATTCATTTAGAGGTTTTTGGACAGCCTTTGTGTAATGCTCGCTTGCTTTGGACTGCACATCACATTTAAAGTAATTTTGTTGACAAGGAAAAAAGACCTAATGATAGCTTCAGAGCTCATTGACTCCCTGTGACAATAGAGCTAGACGTAGCGTTTCACCCAATAAGGTCCCTTTTTCAAAATAGAAGCTTGGTTGAATAATTATGGCTACATAAATTAAATATCCCGAGATACAGCGCAATTGTAAAATCCTGTATATGATCATACGGTTTTAACCTTTAAAATATACCACTGTAGCATTTCTGCTTAAAAGGGACCTGCACTTTTGGGACAATTGTGTCTTATCATTCTCAATCTGTTTTGTGAGACAAGCAGATATGTTTTTCTTTTTTGATGTATTCTAACTTGTAAGTAAACGCTAGCAACACTAGAGGTAATTTGCTCTATTCCGCCAATATAGCGCTCTAGAAATCATCCAAAAAAACTCATCCATTCATCTTCTTCCACTTATCTGAGGTCGGATTGTGGGGGCAGCAGCCTAAGCAGGTAAGCCCAGACTTTCCTCTCCCTGTGTTTAATATACACAATGTAAGTATTTACAGTGGGTGCAGAAAGTATTACCCCCTCCCCCTTTAAATTTGTCACTCTTTGTTTTGTTGCAACCCTTTGCTAAAATCCAAAAAGTTTATTTTATTTCTCATTAATGTACACTCAGCACGCCATCTTGAAAGAAAAAAACTGAAATGTAGAAACTTTTGCAAATATAAAAAAACTCAAATCACATGTACATAAGTATTTAGATCCTTTTCCCGATACTTTGTTGATGCACCTTTGGCAGTAATTACAGCTTTAAAGAGGAAACTGCTTTTTAGGGGGGAATTTTGCATATCATTCACAATCATTATGAGAGACAATAACACACTTTTTTTTTTTTCATTACGATTTTAAAGATGATATAAAAAACGCATAGGAGATACACTGTCTGGCTAGCTGTGTACAAACAAAACATGAAATGTGGGACAATACTTTTAAATACTGTAATATGATTGTTTATGTTTTTCAGTCAGTAAAAATTGGTGTTCTATCGCAGTGTTATGCATTACAAACTCAAACGTGTTTTGTGCTAAAGTAGAAGCTCACTTATCTTTGGCTGTAGTTAGCTTTTATGGCTAATACCGAAGTACGCCGATGTGCTATTACGATAGAAAAGGATGTCCTCAGTGTTCGCTCATACAATAACAATTTCGCTAAAGCTTGGTTATGATACAGGTTACGGAACGTAAATGAAATATTGGTGAATGCATTTTTAAAGTGATTTAGTGGTAGAATTGATTGCTCTGATTAGCTGCACTGCTCGCTACCAAGAACGAGCCGATATTTACATGTCAGAACCCAAAAAAAAAATGTTTTGTCTTCTCGTCTCTCATAATTCTTAAAAAAGTGCAGTTCCCCTTTAAGTATTTTACAATACGAAGCCACAAGCTTGGCACACCTATCGTTCGGCAGTTTCGCCATTACTCTTTGCCCATTTCTCTTTGTAGCGCCTCTCCAACTCCATCGATTGGATTGGAATCGTTGGTTTTCATCTAGGATAAAAGAGCCCTGTAATAATACTGTGTTGACACCGCCATAATTGGGCAATCATATTTTCCTACCGGACTTTCACGATGTAAACACAATAATTAATAATTCCGGTACTCTGGAATGCCCTCCCGGTAAAAGTTCGAGATGCCACCTCAGTAGAAGCATTTAAGTCTCACCTTAAAACTCATTTGTATACTCTAGCCTTTAAATAGACTCCCTTTTTAGACCAGTTGATCTGCCGTTTCTTTTCTTTTTCTCCTATGTCCCACTCTCCCTTGTGGAGGGGGTCCAGTCCGATCCGCTTTGAACTGGACTCTTGCGACTGTGTTGGATCCATTATGGATTGAACTTTCACAGTATCATGTTAGACCCGCTCGACATCCATTGCTTTCCTCCTCTCCAAGGTTCTCATAGTCATAATTGTCACCGACGTCCCACTGGGTGTGAGTTTTCCTTGCCCTTATGTGGGCCTACCGAGGATGTCGTAGTGGTTCGTGTTGTGGTTTGTGCAGCCCTTTGAGACACTAGTGATTTAGGGCTATATAAGTAAACATTGATTGATTGATTGAATTATACAGAGGTGGCATGAGTTAAATGCAGAAGCATCACATGCTTATCAAGGATTTACACGGTGGAATTGCGGTTGATGACGAGTGGATGGTGAATCACTCCACCGTCTTTCCGGGGTACTGTTGTGCCAATCTGTGTTGGCTTTGTGTTGAAACATGTTGAAAAAAGGCTTTCCGCCATTGTTGAGACACAGTTCACGCCGGTTTGAGAAACACCATTCTGTGTGGAATTTGCATGTTCTCCCTGTGACTGCGTGGGTTCCCTCCGGGTCCTCTGGCTTCCTCCCACCTCCAAAGACATGCAACTGGTGATAGGTTGAGGTTGACTGGCAACACTAAAAATTGGCCCTAGTGTGTAAATTTGAGTGTGAATGTTGTCTGTCTATCTGTGTTGGCCCTGCGATGAAGTGGCGACTTGTCCAGAGTGTACACCGCCTTCCGCCCGAATGCAGCTGAGATAGGCTCCAGCACATCCTCACGACCCCGAAAGGGATAAGCGGTAGAAAATGGATGGATGAACAGCTGTCCAAACCGGCAATAGTGGATGGAGTTCATCTTCCCATGTAATGCTTATTCAATCACGACTATTGTTTCCAGCCAAGTAATGCACACATTTTTCATAACTGCATTAAGACATGATTTATCCACAATTATTAGCCCTAAACAATTACCAGTAACTGTTTAATAGCCAATCAATTAGTAAATGATTATGCCATTTCCTTCTGCATGTGATATAGGCCTAGCCCATATATAAAGATATCAGGGGTTTTTTCTGCCTTCATTGCCATTATCTGCACAAGGCCACATTGGAGAAAATCCAGCCTGAATAAAGACAGTGCCACTCCACAGTTCTGTACCCTCACTGTACCTCCTCTATACCAAACAACCCAAGCACATCCAATCATTAGTTTGCATTTGTTCTGTGTTTGTCTCAGGTTTAAGGTCTGTTGATCATACTGAAAGTCAAATTTTGCATCTCAAAGAGACCAGCATCATTCAGACAGAAAATAATGTAATCAACATTGCATCACTTGGTTTTCTCCTTCACGTAGCAACTATCCTGTCCAGGGGTCCGGCTACCAGACAGTGACTGATCCCCTAGCCAGTCATCCAAGCAACCCCACTCCGCTGGTTGGTTGGTGGGATGGTACAGCGCACGTTTGTGTATACATGCATTAAAGACAAGATGGCAATGGTTCAGCTCCACTGAGCAAAGATGTAGGGACTCTTTCACACTATATACTGGTCTTGAATGCTGTTTTGTGTGACTGTCTGGGAGTATATTAGCTAACCCACACACATACGCAAACACACACAAGATATTTGAAGTATACCTTCAACTCTTTTGTGCATCTTACCAAAAAAAAAAAAAACCCAGACATCCGCTCATGCTTCTGTGGACAATTGGTAGAATTTCACGAAGGGATTTAATCGCATAGACAGTGGCCATTTAGCATAATTTTCAGCCATGCCAGTCCCCTGCATTTGGTTACGAGGCTAATAAAGCCTCCACCCAAACCAGTGGCGAGGCGAAATGAGACAACAAAGAAAAGCCAACTTGGGCCTTTGTTGTCTTTCTTTTTAACCCTGCTCTTTCTCAGTCTCGTTCACACTCAAACACAGCACACACACACATTACACTGAGATAAGAGAGGTCAAGGCAGAACTGTGGGAGGCCAAGTTTTGACATGGATCATACAAGTGTCTTTTCATATTGATGAAGTTGAAAAGAGCTCATGGGGTTGAGAGTTGAGCCTTTCAAATGGGGTCAGTGGTAGGCCTGATACAAGTTTGAAGCCTTTAAAATCAGCAACTCTAAACAAAAATAAAAAGCCTGTGATTCATGTCAAAGCTATGCCTTTAAAATACAAACCCTGTTTCCATATGAGTTGGGAAATTCTGTTGGATGTAAATATAACCAGAATACAATGATTTGAAAAAACTTTTCAACCCATATTCAGTTGAATATGCTATAAAGACAACATATTTGATGTTCGAACTCATAAACAATTTTTTTTGCAAATAATAATTAAATTAGAATTTCCTGGCTGCAACACGTGCCACAGTAGTTGGGAAAAGGCATGTTCACCACTGTGTTACATCACCTTTTCTTTTAACAACACTCAATAAACGTTTGGGACCTGAGGAAACTCGTTCAACAGTGCGGGTCTCCGCTGTCGTATTTTACGCTTCATAATGCCCCACACATTTTCGATAGGAGACAGGTCTGGACTGCAGGCGGGCCAGGAAAGTACCTGCACTCTTTTTTTACGAAGCCACACTGTTGTAACACGTGCTGAATGTGGCTTGGCATTGTCTTGCTGAAATAAGCAGGAGCGTCCATAAAAAAGACGGCGCTTAGATGGCAGCATATGGTGTTCCAAAACCTGTTTGTACCTTTCAGCATTAATGGTGCCTTCACCGATTTGCAAGTTACCCATGCCTTGGGCACTAATGCAACCCCATACCATCACAGATGCTGGCTTTGAACTTTGCGTCGATAACAGTCTGGATGGTTCGCTTCCCCTTTGGTTCGGATGACACAATGTCGAATATTTCCAAAAACAATTTGAAATGTGGACTCGTCAGACCACGGAACACTTTTCCACTCTGCATCAGTCCATCTTAGATGATCTCGGGCCCAGAGAAGCCGGCGGCGTTTCTGGATGTTGTTGATAAATGGCTTTTGCTTTGCATAGTAGAGCTTTATCTTGCACGTACAGATGTAGCGACAAACTGCATTTAGTGACAGTGGTTTTCTGAAATGTTCCTGAGCCCATGTGGTGATATCCTTAAGAGATTGATGTCAGTTTTTTTTTTATACAGTGCCGTCTGAGGGATCGAAGGTCACGGTCATTCAATGTTGGTTTCCGGCCAGATTCTCTAAACCTTTTGATGATATTATGGACCATAGATGTTGAAATCCCTAAATTTCTTGCAATTGCACTGCGAGAAATTTTGTTCTTAAACTGTTTGACTATTTGCTCACGCAGTTGTGGACAAAGGGGTGTACCTCGCCCCATCCATTCTTGTAAAAGACTGAGCATTTTTTGGGAAGCTGTTTTTATACCCAATCATGGCACCCACCTGTTCCCAATTAGCCTGCACACCTGTGGGATGTTCCAAATAAGTGTTTGATGAGGATTCCTCAACATTATCAGTATTTATTGCCACCTTTCCCAACTTCTTTGTCACGTGTTGCTGGCATCAAATTCTAAAGTTAATGATTATTTGCAAAAAAAATAAAAATGTTTATCAGTTTGAACATCAAATATGCTGTCTTTGTAGCATATTCAACTGAATATGGGTTGAAAATGATTTGCAAATCATTGTATTCCGTTTATATTTATATCTAACACAATTTCCAAACTCATATGGAAACGGGGTTTGTAGGTCATAGAGGGGTCAAATGTTATGACAAATGATTGAATATGAGCCAATATTAGATTAAAACATGTTACACACTCCTGATGAAGCTTGGTCATGAGAATGATACAGTTAAAGATAGGGCATTTAGTTGTGGAACTTTATTTAAAACTGTAGAATATTTAAACATTTTCCTTAAAGTACCAGTATATTGTGTATTAATGTGGACATGTAATCAATGAATGTGCAGCTTGAAAGAAGTCAATAATAATGTGTATTAAATTTAGCAGCCACCCCCAAATTTGGCCCTCGGCTCCCACTTTGGGCATCTTAGATCTACAAGTTTTAGAAGCTGTGTGATAAATACATCCAGCTTTAGTGAAACACTACAGCATCATGTTGCAGTATTGCTCAGGGCTGAACAAGAAATACAAACTATGAACATATAAAATGATCACTTACTGTACAATGTCTACTCTCACTAGGATGACGACTGATAGGTTGTTCTTATTTCCCGTTTTGGTGAACAATTAATCATAATCCACACAAAGGGTTAAAAAAAGTTGCTGCACTCGTCTTTGATCTTGTCACATTTTTCTCTCCATCTCTGGATATATGTTGAATGCCACAGATCAGCAACTTCCGGATTAATGGATAAATCTTTTTTTTCTTTTTGTCCAGTCCAGCTTCTCAGGCAAATCATATTGTTGATGTAAATGCCCATATCGGCTGTACAAATGTACTATACAAAAGAGAAGTGTGGGATACTATTGTTGTTGCCTTATTTGTATTTGATTTTATTCAATGGATTTATCCATCCATCTATCCATCCATTTCCTACTGCTTATTCCTTTTGAGGTCGCGGGGGGCGCTCGTGCCTATCTCAGCTACAATCGGGCGGAAAAAATGGATTTACATTATTATTATTATTATTAAAAATAATTATTAATACATAAATAAAATGGATAAATGCTCCTATTTTTCAGGTGAGGCATAATTTATAATCTAGAATCCACTTAACAGTAATCTATTTATTTATTTATATATATTTATTTATTTAATATATATATTTATATATTAGTTATATATTTTTTTAATTATATATGCACCTTATTGCTTTTTTTATCCTGCACTACCATGAGCTTATGTGAATAAATGTTGTTCTTATCTGTGCTGTAAAGTTAAAATTTGAATGACAATAAAAAGGAAGTGTAAGTGTAACTTTACCAGCTAAAATGCGATCTTCACAGCAGTAATAATGGCGGGCTCAGCAACAGCAGAAGGCGAGCTACCTCTCTGTAATCAATACACCTCTAAAAAAATAGGTTGCATGGGTTAGCGCTTATAAAAAAAAATATCTCTAATATTAGGTTAATATTTAGGTCACGACATGTAAATGGAGTCTGATTAGATGGTTATTTTAGAAGGCCTTAATGGGCAAAATGGAGGATCCCGTTGACTCAATTGTTAGCAGACTTTGTTTTTTATTTTTTTTACGATTTCGAATGCATAAAAAAAGAAAAACATATGTTCTTGTCTTACATAGGGATTGTGATTGATAAACATCACATCTCTTTCCAATTTTTACGTATTTTTAGTTTGACTGATCTTCTGTGACGTCATCCCACCCGGAATCAACGGAAATTGACAAAGCAATTCAGAGCGGAATATTCAAAATGGCCATCTGAAATTGTGGGTTTGTATTTCCATTAGAATTCCTTTAGAATTAGGCTTTAATTTTTCAATAAATAACAAACAAACTAAAAGTACATTAGGAGGTGGCAGTGGTGGTTTTCATTAAGATGTCAAATAGGGTGCAGACTAAAATTAGGACTGTTCAACCTTGGCTGCATTCTAAAGAGTAATAAATGCCTGGAATGGGGGCCTGGTATACTCACTATATAAGATATTCAATCAGAAAGAAATTTTATCGTAAATGTCAATCCGTAGTATATCATAAGGCTTTAAGGAGAAGGCTAAACGTAATTTACCAAAGTAAGAGCCACAATGCAAGGACCATTTTGAGCTAAAAAGCAGCACTGACCTTTGACTTTTTTTAAATTAATTAATTAATTTATTTTTTACTCCTCGCCATTGTTTACCTGTATCTCAGCTTTTTTGTAAGGGGCGTCAGAAGTTGGTAGACCCCTCAGCGATCCTGTTCTGTCCCCTTGTAATTTTTGTCTGATCTTGAATGGGATTGTGCTGAAAATTTTTATTTCCCCTTCAGGATTAATAAAGTGATTCTGACTCTTCTGAAACATACAGTAGCTGCAGTACATAGAACTATATTTTTACCATTAATTTTGAAATCCTAACATTGCATTCACAGTGTAAATGCTCAACTCAAGTAAAACAAATGCAACCATGTGATATCCAGAAAACATTAAACATGGTTGTTAATGTTTAGCCCCAGCTATCATAGCCTTACCTGCCTTCAACTGGAATAAGAGGCCCATTTACACTGCGGGAACTTTTACAGGAACTTTAAATAAAGTCCCCCTGCAATTACATTCAAAACTACGTGGGTAAATAAAGTTGCACAGAAACAATTTTAGTTCTTAGTAGCGAGGTGGTACTTTGAAAAGTTTCTGCAAGAACTTTACTAGGTTGTGTTGGGCTGTCGAACATTTGGTTGACCACAGTTGGTACGTTCTAAAACGTTCTATTCAAAATTTCAGCCGCTATAAGAGTATGCGGGACAACTTGTTTATTATTTATTTCTAATGTATTTTTTTTAAAACATACTTGACAGGGAAGAGAAAGAGGAAAAAAAGGAACTTTTTACTTGCAGGAATTATGGGACATCTGTGTGCTGAAGAACGCTGATCAGTGGAACTATCTTGCAGTGTTTTTACTCAGCAATATTGTTTAAACTGCAGTTAAATGATATTTATACATTTACAAGCTCTGACAAGTGGACAGACTGTTTTAAACGTAGTTACAGAAGAAAATGCAGTCTGCAACCGGACTTCAAAGCGGCGATTGGAGCTGCTCACCGGGAATCAGACCACACTGTGTCAGGATAAATATGAAATACATGAGGCAGTAAACAAGTGGAACAGAGGTCAATCACATCAAATATTCACAATTTACTTCACAAGCAGTAAAAGTAGTCAGTGACACAGCATTTGTGTGTCACAGTCTGTCTGTGTCTGTTTGTCTATGTGTGTCTTTGGGAGAGTGGGCATGTTTTGGGCATAGGCTGGGCTACAGCTCTCAGCCTGGCAAAGCTGATCCCAGCACCCTAATCACTCACCTGCCTGCCATCAACTCATCACCTGCACCCTACAAATGTTTGGACTTCACTCGGCACGATCGCCAGATCGTTTCACCTTGCTACATGTGGTAACGCTTCTCGACAGTTTGTCATAGAATTCTAGCACCTTTGAAAATCTTGCAAACCTGCTATTATTCTGTTTTTTGGCTCCTCATCTTACCCGTTTTTTCCTCTGCCTTCAATTCCCTACCTGCCGTGTGTGCCTGCCTCAGCTTGCTAGCCACAGCCTGCTAGCCTCGGCCTGCTAGCCATAGCATGCTAGCCTCAGTGTGCTCTCCTGGACTGCAAAGCCAAGGACTACAAGCTCCCTACTTTCCCTCAGGTTTTATTAATAATAACCCTTGAACTGTAATTCAGCTTGTCTTTTCTGCATTTGGGTCCACCAGTTTTACCCCCTGTGACAGAACGATATGGCCCTTTCAATTGACCCAGCAGATTTTGACCGTGTGAGGGAGGCCCTCACCAATCAAGGACAGCGTTTGGGAAACCATGACCAACTATTACAAAAACGTATTGACCAGATGTCACGCGTTTCCACCCAGCTCACCACTCTTATCAATCAACAAACTCAACCACAACCCTAACCACCCGCACCCCATGCTGTCCGTGCTGCAGAGCCACACATTCCCCCGCTTGATAAGTACTCTGGCAATCCTAGCACCTGTCGTGAATTTTTAACTCAGATCCAGTTTGCTTTTGATGCTCAGCCCTCTCGTTTTGGCCGTGAGGCAGCCAATATCGCTTACGTAGCCAACCTGCTACAGGGGCCCACTTTGAGTTATTTCAATGCCCTTCAGGAGCAAGGATCCCCTGCGGTCCAGTCCTTTGCTGCACTATCTGCAGAACTGAAGCGGGTCTACGACCACCCCATACAAGGGCAGCAAGCAGGTCAGCAGTTGTTGCGACTTTGTCAAAGGAAAAGCTGAGTAAGAGAATTTGCCTGTGAATTCCGGTCCCCAGCTGTGGAGTCTGGCTGGAATGACCAGGCCCTTCTCACTGCTTTCCAGAATGGGCTTAGTCGGGTCATTGGAAGGGAGATTGCTCTGAGGAAAGAGAAGTTGTCCCTAGACGAAACTATTACAGCAGCCATCAACATCTCTGACCATATGGCCCAGTTGCAAGCTGACCCTGTTCCTTGCAGGTCATTGGAACCCCCAAGCTTTAGACCCAGGTCGGCCGAGCCCAATTTGCCAATGTGCAAAGCCTCAACGTCCAGTTCCCCTGTTGAGGAGCCCATGCAGGTGGGCCGGGCTCCCCTTACACCTGCAGAGCGCCTCCGCAGAAGGAGGGCAGAGGTGTGTCTCTATTGAGGTCAACCTGGCCATTTCCTTGCCACCTGTTCTTTGCGGCCAAAGGAGTAGACTCACCAGTAACAGTGGGGGTTATGGTGAGCCAAGCTGTCTTCTCCCCTAAGTCCCTATGCCGACTGCAGTTTTGTGCTAGTCTCCGTTGGCAATCTCAGTCCATGTCTCTCCTTGCTCTGGTGGACTCGGAACGGATAAGAACTTTTTGGACGCCAACGTTTCTTCCCAAGTGGGCATTACCATCGAGCCACATCCCTCACCCTAAGAAGCCAATTCCCTGACTGGTCGACTCCTTGCCCGTGTAACTCACAGATCCGAACCTGTGCACCTCCTTGTCTCCGGTAATCATCTTGAACAAATCCAATTCCACATAATCTCTTCTCCTCATGTTCCTGTAGTCCCTGGTCAGCCCTGGTTAAGACTTCACAATCCTCACATTGACTGGGCTGCAGCCAAAGTGGTGAGCTGGAGCTCCTACTGTCTCTACACCTGCCTGCGGTCAGCCCGCTCCCCTGCTGAGGACACAGTCTCCCCAGTTGTCGCAGAGCCCCCAGACCCTAACTTGGTTATGCCCTTTGCCTTGACTAATGCCCCCGCATTTTTTCAAGCTCTGGTGAACGATGTCCTCTGAGACCTGATTAACCGCTCTGTCTTTGTGTATCTGGATGATATCCTGATTTTCTCCCGCAACCCGGAGGAACATGTGGTTCATGTCAGACAAGTGCTCCAGCTCCTACTTGAGAACAAGCTCTACATTAAAGCTGAAAAATGTGAGTTCCATGTTCAATCCACAAGGTTTCTCGCTTTCATCATTGAGAGTGGTCAGGTGAAGGCAGACCCCGAAAAGGTGCGAGCTGTGGTGGACTGGCCTCAATCAACCTCAGTTAAACGTCTCCAGGGCTTTCTTGGCTTTGCAAACTTTTATCGCCGGTTCATCCAGAACTACAGTTAAGTGGTCGCACCCCTCACAAGACTCACATCTCCGCCTGTCCCATTTACTTGGACGGCAGAGGCTGACGCGGCTTTCAAGGAGCTTAAGAGACGTTTTACCACAGCTCCTGTCCTGATTCATCCTGACACCTCACGCCAGTTCATCCTGGAAGTTGATGCCTCAGAGTCTGGAGTGGGGGCTGTCCTATCCCAGCGTTCTGCCAAGGACCAGAAGCTCCATCCATACGCATTCTAGAACCTGCTGAGCGCAATTATGATGTAGGTAACAGGGAACTGCTGGCTGTCAAACTCGCTCTGGAAGAATGGAGACACTAGATGATGAAGGGGTGTTCTGCTCCCTCAAGCCAGACAGACCATAAAACCTGACAGACCATAAAACCTGACCTACATTCAGTCTGCAAAGCGCCTCAATTCCCGTCGGGCCCGGTGGGCTTTGTTTTTTGGCGATTCCGCTCCACACTGACCTACCGTCCAGGTGGGCCCACGAGTGGGCGGGTTTTGGGCGTAGGCTTGGCTCCAGCTCCCAGCCTGGCAAAGCTGATCCCAGCACCCTAATCACTCACCTGCCTGCCATCAACTCATCACCTGCAGCCTACAAATGTTTGGACTTCACTTGGCACGATCACCAGATCGTTTCACCTTGCTACATGTGGTAACGCTTCTCGCCAGTTTGTCCTAGAATTTTTGCACCTTTGAAAATCTTGCAAACCTGCTATTTTTGTGTTTTTTTGGTTCCTCATCTCACCCGTTTTTTCCTCTGCCTTCAGTTCCTTACCTGCCGTGTGTGCCTGCCTCAGCCTGCTAGCCATGGCCTGCTAGCCTCGGCCTGCTAGCCTCAGTGTGCTCTCCTGGACTGCAAAGCCAAGGACTACAAGCTCCCTCCTTTCCCTCAGGTTTTATTAATAATAACCCTTGAACTCTAATTCAGCTTGTCTTTTCTGCATTTGGGTCCACCAGTTTTACCCCGCGTAATATTGTGTAGTTGATAGCCTCAACCCAATGGAACCGAATGATCCAGCATTGCTAACAGCCTGACGCTATATCTGATGTGTTGTCACCGTGTGATAAACACTGATGTTTATGATATATATATATTGTCATTTACAGCTGAAATGGACCATAAGGACCCGTCTGAATTTATAATTTACTGTGAAGACGACTTTATGACTGTTGGACATTGTGGACAAAAGCCAAGCTGACTTTTATATAAAATTCAGTGCACTACATACATACATACATACACACACACACACACATACATATATATATATATATATACATATATATATATATATATACATATATATATATATATACATATATATATATATATATATATATATATATATATATATATATATATATATATATATATATATATATATGTATATATATATATATATATATATATATATATATATATATGTCTTGATTGGATTATCCAGAGAATAGTGCTGGATACCGTGGTACAGCGCAATATGGATGTGTGGGAAAAATCACAAGACTACTTCATCTCTACAGAACTGTTTTATGAGGGGTTCCCTCAATCGTCAGGAGATTTAGTCTCCTGACGATTGAGGGAACAACGTGAGAATTTGCGATTCAAATTCGAATCGATTTTTTCCCTCAATCGTCAGGAGATTAAATCTCTTGACGATTGAGGGAACCCCTCATAAAACAGTTCTGTAGAGATGAAGTAGTCTTGTGATTTTTCCCACACATACATACATATATATTACGGCTGCGAATCTTTGGGTATCCCACAATTCGATTCAATATTGATTTTTTTTTCAATTCAACACAATTCTCGATTAAAAAAACTTTTTTTCCCCGATTTAAAAGGATTCTGTATTCATTTAATACATAGGAGTTCAGCAGGCTCTACCACAGTCTTTTGACATGCAAGAAGAGTAGTAGATTTCTGTAAAAAGCTGTTATAATTGTAAAGGACAATGTTTTATCAACTGATTGCAATAATGTATATTTGTTTTAACTATTAAACAAACCAAAAATATGACTTATTTTATCTTTGTGAAAATATTGGACACAGTGTGTTGTCAAGCTTATGAGTTGCGATATAAGTGTAAGCCACTGTGACACTATTGTTCTTTATTTTTATTTTCATAAATGTCTAATGATAATGTCAATGAGGGATTTTTAATCAATGCTATGCTGAAATTATAACTAATATTGATACTGTTGTTGATAATATTCATTTTTGTTTCACTACTTTTGGTTTGTTCTGTGTTGTGTTTGTGTCTTCTCTCAATTGCTCGGTTTATCGCAGTTCTGAGTGTTGCTGGGTCAGGTTTGGTTTTGGAATTGGATTGCATTCTTATGGTATTGCTGTTTATTGTTTTGTTGGATTGACAAAAAAAATACAAAATAAAAATAAAAAATGTAAAAATGAGAATCGATTCCGAATCGCACAACGTGAGAATCAAATTCGAATCGATTTTTCCCCCACCCCTAAAATATATATATATGTATGTATGTATATATATACATATATGTATATATATATATTTATGTATATGTATATATATGTATGTATATATATATATATATATATATATATATATATATATATATATATATATATATATATATATATATATCTCTTAATTGGATCATCCAGAGAATAGTGCTCGATACCGTGGTAGAGCGCAACATTTGTGTGTGAGAAAAATCACAAGACTACTTCATCTCTACAGAACTGTTTCATGAGGGGTTCCCTCAATCGTCAGGAGATTAAATCTCCTGACGATTGAAACAGTTCTGTAGGGATGAAGTAGTCTTGTGATTTTTCCCACACACACACACACACATATATATATATATATATATATATATATATATATATATATATATATATATATATATATATATATATATATATATATATATATATATATATATATATATATATATATGTATATATATATACACACACACACACACACACACACACACATTTTTTGGTTGTTTTTTTTTATTATTTTATTTTATTTTTTTAAATATGTCCTGTCCAGCCATTACGGAAAATCGTATAGTTGATGTAGATGCCCATATCGGCTGTGCAGATTTACTTTAGAAAAGACAAGTATGGGATATTTCTCTTGTTGCCTTATTTGTATATGACTTTATTAAATGTTTGTGTATAATTTCCTTAAACATGTAGAAGTGAAATGTATCATAGCTAATTATGTATTGTATGGAGGAATTTAGTTGAAGAGGCTTTTTGCAACATTTACAGTACACGGATGCCTAGAAGGCCGTGATGACGTAATTACGCACGTACGTATCACAGTCACGCACATTAGCTTTAGGTGGTGATAGCTTATAATAGCAATTTGGATAGCTAGCGTTAGCTGTCATTTAATATATATTCTGTCATAACAACAACATAATTGCAAATTGCTTTTGTATGTGTTGATGAGACCGGTGAGGCACACTGTCGATTTTTGAGAAAATGAAAGGATTTTAGGTGCGCTTTGTAGTCCGAAAAATACAATAATCCATCCATCCATCCATCCATTTCTACCCGTTTTTTTTTTTTTTGTCATGAAAAAGGGACGTTTTTGTCATGAAAAAGGAAGGTTTTTGTGGTTGGTGCACTAATTGTAAGTGTATATTGTGTTTTTTATGTTGATTTCATAAAAATAAAAAAAAATTAAAACATTTTTTTTTTTTTTTTTTTTTTTTTAATAAAACTTAATAAAAAATTCTTCTGCGGCCCGTTACTAATTGGGCCACGGCCCGATACCGGGCCATGGCCCGGTGGTTGGGGACCACTGTCTTAAAGTGCATTTTTTTTCCAATTGGATAAATTAGGTCAGACATTGTCTTTTTGTTTATTGCAATCACGTGATTGTGGCATTTTCGCTCTTTTGTTCGTGATGATTCGCAAATATCGCCCATCCAATTTGAAGCTGAACTATTCCCACAACGGCATATTTGGCTCTGAAATCATACTTATTTCCTCCAAATTGGTGTTACTTTGCGGCACTTCTCACTGGCGAGTCACAAGGCTGTCTGTATGTGAGTGAGTTTGCAGCGTCATTTGCTCTAGTTTATGCCGAGACAAAGATTGTGAATGAGTAAAAAGAGGCGTCACTCTGTTCAGTTAATTCTACAGTTCAATAAATGCGCTCGGGTGCTAAGAGAGATCCACAAAGTAAGACATCTTTCTTGCAGTCTGAAGCGAGAGACGAACAAACGGCAAGGCTCAACAATTCTGATTGCGAACGTGTCTGTCACTTAAACGCCGGTGACGGTGGAGGAAAAAAAAACCTTAGCCTCTTGCGATTATTTACAACACTAATTAAAACCTCAATGTCAATTCCATTGCGATTAATCGTGTGGCCCTAATCAGCACTATTTGCAGTAGGTTGAGCTGCTATGCTACGTGTGTTTCAGGTCGCACGGTCATTGCTATTTTGGATTGTTAGGACTCTTTTGCTTGATGCTTCCTGTTGCATCCTCATAATAGTTCTTGCTTTATATCTTGTTGTCCACATTGAAGTTTCTACAAGGTACCAGCCGTGCTTCCTTTCATTTTTGTGCCCCGCTGCATCTACTAAGCTTTCCTTTTGTCATAAGAAATTTTTTTTGCCTGCACCTGCAAAGAAGACACTAAGCTTCGGCATGGTCTTTGTAGCTCCAGTAAAAATGAAACTTATTCATGCAAATCACTTTTTCTTCGATAGTTTCATCTTTGTCTTTTTTGTAATAAAATCCATCTAGAGCCAGTTGGCTTTTCTTTTTGTCTGCTATGAATGCATTAGCATCATAATAGAGTGCTGTCGTCATGACGTGCAGTAAATTTAAATTTTTTTTTACAGCCCTGTTAATAGTGCTGCTGCTACTATTAACATTGAAAAAGGTAACTTTCCCTGCAGAGACTGGGAGCCTGAAGCCAGAATAACTTTGTGAATATTTCTTTGATACGGGAGATGTCTCTTCCAATAGATAAACAAAGCAACCTATAATAGCTGACAGTTTGATTTTTTACCATCCACAATACAGTTTTACATAAAAAGACACTGGCTGTTTACTCGGTGAAAAGTTCACAATTCAGTCCTTGAAACAAACCATCATTGGATTTATGACATATACCTCATTAATTGCTAGTTTAGAGTGAGTATAACCTCCACATTATGTCAGCATTCTCATAAAATCACTTGTATTTAGGTTTAAAAGTTTAAACAGTCTTCTATTGAGCAAACTCTGTTAATAATCTCACACTGACAAAATAATGTATTTTACCTGATAATTGGGATGATGCAAGAAATAATCGGGACATCCAGCAACAGCCATGATCTGTGTTCAGTTATTTCGTACAATCTGCTTGAAACAGTCCTGCTGGAAGATGGATAAAGCCAAACCTGCAGAGGAAAAAGAAACAAAAAGGGAGTTCATTAGAAACGAAGAAAGTAGAACATAAGAAGGTCAATTGATTAACAAGTATAACATGGTACTTATTGTACTAATATTACCCAACCTATTGAACAAACTTGAAGAGTTCTCATCTACTTGTTGTATCACCCCTCAGTTGGAGATCCGAGAGTTAAAAAAAGAATCACCACCACAAAATAATAGTTTTCCTTGAGGTGGATATCCTACTAACCTTTTGGTACTGCTGCAACTGAACAAACACATACAAATGCTAACCAAAAAATACACTGCAGGCACCCCTCCAGATCTTAAGTTAGACACTGGGGTATATTTGGAGCCAGGCAATTCAGCGTCAAAACTATGAGGGCTTGTATGCTAGTTCATGACCCTCCATTGGTATTCCAAAAATAGGGCCTGACATTAATTAAAGCTACGTTTATCTTGTGTTTGCAGTAGTGCTTATGCGAGTGTGTGTATCTCTATTTTTATATGAGGTTCTGCATCTGTGAATGTACTGAAATTGTGTCAGTGAGGGTATTTACACTTGTGGTATGTGTGTTATGCTTATATTTTTAGACCCTTTCATAGGCTTTTTTTAAAAATTCATCATGCTTTACCGACTGAATGGGCAGTGTAAAATCACAGGAATACTGTATGTTTGGCGACTGTAGTCGTCTACTACTGATTTTCATCATTAACAACCACAATTGCAATATCTATTTGACTGGACCGTAAAATGCCTCTAATACAGGGGTGTCAAACTCAAATACAGAGTGGGCCAAAATTTTAAACTGAACTAATCCGCGGGCCAAGCTTGAACAAATTAACCTTTTAATAGGGACCCAAACAAGTTTTGCAATGAATATTGAACAAGAAAGGCTTATATAATTTTATAGTGACATGCAAAGTAGAGTTTCAAATAAACAACAATAATAATCGAAAAATATCAATGGCATATCAAATTATATATTGTAGCGTCCCAGAGGTGTTAGTGCTGCAAGGGGTTCTGAGTATTTCTTCTGTTGTATTACGGTGTGGATGTTTTCCGTTTGTCATTCTTGTTTAGTGTGGGTTCACTGTGTGGCGCATATTTGTAAAAGCGTTAAAGTTGTTTATTCAGCCACCCTGAGTGTGACCTGATCAAGCATGCCCTGCATTAACTTATGTGCGTGTAAAATCTGCTTATATTGTGTGACTAGGACGGCACAATGTTTGTATGTAGGAAAAGCGGACGTGATGCAAGGTTGTAGAGAAGGCTAAAGGAAGTGCCATTAAAACAATATTGTTGTTCGGGTGGAAATCAGTAGAATTGTTCCCCAGGGAGATTTTCGGGAGGGGCACTGAACTTCGGGAGTTTCGGTAGGGTTGGCAAGTATGAGGATTAGTGGTGTTAGAGCGGCATCGCCGCTGTATAATTCCGGCAGGCCAGGTCTAATGTTTAATTTGATATTGACTCAAGGGCCAAATGAAATTACACAGAGGGCCAAATTTGGCCCACGGGCCAGAGTTTGACACACATGCTCTAATAGATAAGCCACAAAAAACATTGACACTCAATCTGAAAAGGTGAAGTATTACTTTTGTGTTGAAAATATTCAAAAGTCAACAACAAATCATCCCGTTTCGCTGCAGTTAGAGGTATGTATTTTCCATTCCCTGTTAGCTGTCCTGATTTTGTCTCCTTTCTAGGAAACCTAGAGAACACTAAGTTTATTAGAACCACCAAAATTGCTCGCAAATAATGATCAACCTATGAATGCAAGCTAAACAAAGACCTTGGCAATGGTGTAGGCTGCTAAATGAGCTTCCAAGTAATGAGTATGCGTCAGGATGTGTGTATGTTATTGTCTGTGTGTGGCCAGGTCAACTGGCATGCAAAGACAGCTCGTCATTTACACAATATTTTATTTACAGACATACAGTTTGCAACAATAACAAAACAAATGAATTGCCTAAACTCTGAGCGGCTCCAGATTAAGTACTATAAATGTATCAAAAAGCTCTCCCGTCCAAAGGCAAAACCCAGTAACTCAATTTTGGTCAAAACTGAGGTGATAATAATTTTGGAGTTCCTAGGTGATATGCTTTACATTAGTGTATGCAATATTGTAATTTGTTCCGTAAGTAAGCTGTTACGCGCATGGCAAGACCTAGCAACTACCACATAACCGCGTCGATACAACAGAAAAACCTAGTATCTCAAGGGACCAATCGGAGCTTCTTTGTCAGTCGCCTTATTGTCTTTAATGAGACATTTGCAAGAATGGGGACCGACGGTCAACCTGATTATGTGATATTATGGCACAAGGGGATATTTGGAAGATTGGCCCAGGACGTTGCAAGCACCTTCATTAAATGTATTGTTCTTGATTTTTCCCCTTGCATACTCTTTTGGGCAGATAACTGTGGAGGTCAAAATAAAAACTGGACGCTGTACACGGCTCTTGCCCAATGTGCAAACGCAGAATGGGGCCCACCCGAGATTGTAATAAAATATCTGGAGAAAGGGCACACATTCATGAGAGCAGATTCAATCCATGGCTCAATCGGCAAGAAAATTAAAACTCAAGAAAACATCTATACGTTTGATGACTTTGTAGATCTTTGTAAGACAGCATCGAGATAGATTGGTTTTCCTTTGTTTTCTCAAAATCAGCTAGAAGTGAGTTACTAGGTTTTGCCTTTGGACGGGAGAGCTGTATATTTGAACTGTATGTTGATTATGCTTTAGGCGTCAGGAGTGGCTGGAGAAAGGAAAAAAACATTTTATAATCAATAAACCGAAAAACTGCCCTGGTTTAACTGCTCAGTACCAACCACTGAATGCCTCAGTTTACTCACTTTAAAACAGTACTGAGGGAAACAGCAAAAAAACATTACTGCAAAAAACACACATCATTGAATACATCAGTCGGATGAAAATATGACAACAACAAAACAACAGTGGAGGAGAATAAAAGGTATCTACTTTGCCAAAGCACACAGATTCATTTGATCTGAGGGAGACCAAGCTACACACTGTCGGAGACAGGCATGGACTAACATTTATGCTTTAATACTTGTTAGCATTAAAGCTATAACGCACCAGGAAAGTATTTACAGCGCTTAAATGTTTCCACATTTTGTTATGTTACAGCAATATTCCAAAATTGAACACATTTATTTTTGTCCTCAACTTTCTACGCACTATACCCCATAATGACTTTCTGAAAATGTATCAAAAATAAAAGTACTCACAGCCTGCACTCAATACTATGTTGATGCACCTTTGGCAGCAATTACAGCCTCAGGTATGTTTGAATACAATGCCACAAACTTGGCACACCTACAGTATCTTTGGGCAGTTTCGCCCATTCCCCTTTGCAGTACATCTCAAGCACCATCAGGTTGGATGGAAAGTATCAGTGCGCAGCCATTTTCAGATCTCTAGAGATGTTCAAATTGATTCAAGTCTGGGCTCTTGCTGTGCAATTCAAGGACATTTACAGAGTTGCTCTGAAGCCATTTGTTTGATATCTTGGCTTGGTCGTTGTCCTACTGAAAGATGAACCATTGCTCAAAATCTCAGTTCAAGAGTGCTCTGGAGCAGGTTTTTATACATGTCTATAAACATTGTTGCATTCATCTTTCGCTCTATCCTGACTAGTCTACCGGTTCCTGCTACCACCATGCTTCACTGAAGGGATGACGCCAAACTTTCACGCCAAAGTCTCATTAGAACAGAAAATGTTGTTTTTCACGGTTTCATAGTTTCTCATAGAGTCTTTCAGATGCATTTTAGCAAACTTTTTACAAAGTAAGGGCTTCCTGGAAGACCACTATACCATAAAGGCCTGATTGATGGAATGTTGCAGCGATGGTTGTCCTTCCAGAAGGTTCTCTTCTTTCCACAGAGGAATGCTGTAACTCTGACAGAGGGACCATCGGGTCACCTCCATGACTAGGGCCCTTCTTCCCCGATCGCTCAGTTTGGACGGCCAGCCAGCGCCAGGAAAAGAGTACTGGCAGTTCTAAACTTCTTCCATTTACGGAAGATATTCTGTACCTTTACCCAGACTGGAACCTTAAGACAGTCCACAGACAATTGCTTCAACTTCAGTTTTGATTTGTGCTCGACCATGCACAGTCAAGTGTGGGACTTTAAATAGACAGGTGTGTGCCTTTCCAATTCATGTCCAACCAACTGAATTTATCACAGGTGGACTCCAATTAAGCACATTTTAACATTTCAAGGATGATCAGTTCAAACAGGATGAACTTCAGCTCACTTTTGAACTTCATGGAAAAGACTGGGTATTTATATACATTTGATTTCTTAATTGTTTAAAGGCCTACTAAAACTCACTACTACCGACCACGCAGTCTGATAGTTTATATACCAATGATGAAATCTTAACATTGCAACACATGCCAATACGGCCGGTTTAGTTTACTAAATTACAGTTTTAAATTTCCCACAGAGTTTCCTTTTGAAGACGTCGCGGAATGATGACGTGTGTTTGTGACGTTATTGGTTGGAGGGGACATATTAGCCCAGCACCACTTTCGGCTAAAAGTCGTCTCTTTTCATCGCGCAATTACACAGTACTTTGGACATCTGTGTTGCTGAATCTTTTGCAATTAGTTCAATTAACAATGGAGACGTCAAATAAGAAAGTTGTTGGTGGAAAGCGGTGGATTGCAGCTGACTTTAGCACCGAAATACAGCCGGTGTTTCTTTGTTTGTTGTGAAGCTTTAACACAGAGCGGTCAAGCGAACATGTTTCTCTACGTCAACCTGCAAGTTTTTGGATGGGAAAATTGTGATATTAAGTCGGCTCTTACCGGATACTTGAGTGGATTACGCGACCTCATCCTGCAGCTCAAAAAGGCAACTGTGATCTTGGCTACTTGGCTTCTCTCAGAGACACTGGCGTTCACCGCAACCATCCGACTTTCAGGTATGACACTAAAATACTATTAACACAATAAGCAGATAAGGGATTTTTCAGAATTACCCTAGTAAATGTGTCTAATTACATCTGAAAATCTCCCACTGCCGCCACCTTTTTTTAATTTATTTTTTATTATTAGTGCTTCACTCTAACTTTCCTCATCCACGAATCGTTCATCCTCACTCAAATTAATGGGGAAATCGTCGCTTTTTTGGTCCAAATTGCTCTTACTGCTGGTGGCTCACATTATAAACAATGTGAGGATGTGAGGAGCACTCACACCGGTGACGTCACGTGCACATCGTCTGCTACTTCCGGTACAGGCAAGGCTTTTTTATTAGCGACCAAAAGTTGCGAACTTTATTGTCGATGATCTCTCCAAATCCTTTCAGTAAAAATATGGCAATATCGCGAAATTATTAAGTATGACACATAGAATGGACCCGCTATCCCCGTTTAAATAAGAAAATCTCTTTTCAGTAGGCCTTTTATGAATGTACAACGGTCTGTTTATGTAAAACTGTTGGCTTTCTTTGTTGACCACTGACCGAAGAAATTATAAACTAAAATAAACTAATCTTCTTAATGATAAATGGGTTGTACTTGTATAGCGCTTTTCTACCTTCAAGGTACTCAAAGCGCTTTGACACTACTTCCACATTTACCCATTCACACACTGATGGAGGGAGCTGCCATGCAAGGCGCTAACCAGCACCCATCAGGAGCAAGGGTGAAGTGTCTTGCTCAGGACACAACGGACGTGACGAGGTTGGTACTAGGTGGAGATTGAACCAGGGACACTCTGGTTGTGCACGGCCACTCTCCCACTGCGCCACGCCAGTTTTTTTTTTTTTATATAAATAAAATATTCACATTGTTGTCCCGTGAGTTGCAGGTTTAGCAACAGTAGGCTGCACTTAGAAATGCACTTTTAGCATTTATTCAGAATTTTTTTTGACTTATCTATTTTTAATACATATGCTGTAATCTTATCTTACTGAAAACGACAGACAACGTGGTAAAACGCGTTCTCCATCAAACGGAGCTGATATTCCACATTAACACATCACCAGAAAGCATCCTGCATATAAAAGAGCAGCAAACAGACTATAAGGTAAGTTTATATACGCAGCTTAATAACATTTTTTTTATTCACACAAGGGGGCAGGTGAGGACATACAGTTAAGTAATATATAGACTATTATAAAAGTGCACTGCCACTGTTATGCACATTTATAAGAATAAATAATTAAAGGCCTACTGAAACCCACTACTACCCACCACGCAGTCTGATAGTTTATATATCAATGATGAAATATTAACATTGCAACACATGCCAATATGGCCTTTTTAGTTTACTAAATTGCAATTTTAAATTTCCCAGGAGTTTTTTCTTGAAAACGTTGCGTAATGATGACGTGTAAGCTTGACGTCACGGGCTGTTAGGAAATATGAGCGCTGCGCACACACACAGCTAAAAGTCGTCTGCTTTAACCGCATAATTACACAGGATTTTGGAGATCTGTGTTGCTGAATCTTTTGCAATTTGTTCAATTAATAATGGAAAAGTCAAAGTAGAAAGACGGAGTTGGGAAGCTTTAGCCTTTAGCCACACAAACACACGGTGATTCCTTGTTTAAAATTCACGGAGGTGAAACTTTACTATGGATCAGAGCGGACATGGATCCCAACCGAATGTCAACCAGCAGGTTTCGGTGAGAAAGTTGTGGTTAAAAAGTCGCTTCTTACCGGATATCAGCTGAGCTTGTGCCGTCCATAAAGCTGCCGTCGACTTCCCTGAGACACTGCGCGTCAACACCCGGCCGTGGACGTACACTTCCGACTATCAGGTACTGTTAAACTCACTAAAACACTAGCAACATAATAGATAAGGGATTTCCCAGAATTATCCTAGTGAATGTCTCTGAAAACATATGAATCCGTCTAAATGCAATCGCATTATTTTTTTCTTCTAGTCCGTCGCTATCAATATCCTCATTCACAAATCTTTTATCCTCGCTCAAATTAATGGGGAAATTGTCGTTTCCTCGGTCCAAATAGCTCTTTTTGTTGTAGGCTCCCATTAAAATCAATGTGAATATGTGAGGAGCCATCAACATGTGACGTCATCGTCTGCGACTTCCGGTAGAGGCAGGGCTTTTCTCCAGTTGCGAACTTTATCGTGGATGTTCTCTACTAAATCCTTTCAACAAAAATATGGCAATGTCGCGAAATTATCAAGTATGACACATAGAATGGACCTGCTATCATTGTTTAAATAAGAAAATCTCATTTCAGTAGGCCTTTAAGGTCATCAGAAAAAAATATTTTGAACTATTTTCTCTAAAAGAATCATTGAGCCCAGACTAATAGCTGCAACCCTAGTATTTAATACATTTTTCTCCCACCTAACTCAATAAAGAATGTTTGTAGTTCAATTACTGTACCATTCCTAATTTGGCCTTCTAAGCTCTGCTGCATTGTTCCAAGGTGCACATAATAATAGTAATTAGGAATTTAAAGTAAAAGGGTATACAAGGAGGCCGGTGTGCAAAAAAACAAAAAAAAGTGACTTGAAGCCCGTTAACAATATAAGTCCCTAAAAGTATTACACAGGAGGCTGGCAAAAGCTTCATCCGATACCTTTGTGTGTTTCCTAATGACCTAATCAGACTCCTAAACAGAAACTGCAGAAGAACATGTGCCAGGGATCAACACCCTCAGTCTACCTCAAGGTTAAAGTACTGATCTGTGCTTATAAGTACCTCCAAAGATTTAGCTTTAACATGACAAAGTGATAAGCACTAAAGAGAAGCCAGAGGCGACGTCTGGGATCATCACACATCTGAGCTATACTAAGTAAAGCCTAATTAAAACAGTAGATGGAAACATCTCTCTGAACACATCTATTTTGCACAGTGGTGAATCAATCAATGGCTATGCCTAACTAGCACATCAGACAGAAGACTATGATAAAATGCAAGCGTAGTCGTCATTCTTTTTGAACATATCATCTTAAGTAGCTTTTGAAGTTGGGAGCATCATACACTGATGTAATGCAACCCTACAGAGAAGTATGAAGTAGAAATTCATCTGTGAAAAACGTCTTCAATTGTTAAAAGTTTTGCTCTGAGCTGTCTCCAGGCTGGCTCAACAGGATGATTAGGACTAAATCCTAGATTGTTTGTTTAAGCATTTTCTTAGTTTCAGTTTTCAATCTATAGTGGAACTTCGATTCATAGTTGCAATTGTCGTAACCTGCGCCGGTCAGACTCGTGTCAGCTTGTCTGAGAGAGGTCTTAGTGTGATCAGAAAGGGCCTTGAATGTGTCCAAACTCTTGCAATCTTCCTGTATAGCTTCGGGTTGTTAGACAACAAGATAGCATTTAGCTAATTAGCCTGCGGCTTGCATCCCCCTTCAGTGCAAGGATTTAGACAGGGAAGGGGGCTTTATTTTCGCAGGAAGTCTTTAATTGTGACGAGACCGAAAAAGATGCAACAGCGGACCTTTATTACAGCAAAGAAGAAGCACTACCAGGACACAAGCCGATGAAGGATCATCTCAAACTGCGAGTTTGTGCTAACACTAGCAGTGACTATGTGAAGCCACTGCTCTTGTATCACTCTGAAACTCCAAGAGTGTTTATCAATGCCACAAACATCCCCAGACACAGAGTACAAAGGTTTTCCTTTTTTTGATTTGGAGCACACAAATGTGTGTGTGTGTGTGTGTGTGTGTGTGTGTGTGTGTGTGTGTGTGTGTGTGTGTGTGTGTGTGTGTGTGTGTGTGTGTGTGTGTGTGTGTGTGTGTGTGTGTGTGTGCGTGCGTGCGTGTTGACATTTAAGCTTGCAGTAATGTTGTGTTTAAATAAAAAACAGATTGTTAAGCGCTTACTCAGTTATATTGGTTTGATGTACTGTATACAGCAGGGGTCACCAAAGCGGTGCCCACGGGCACCAGGTAGCCCGTAAGGACCAGATGAGTAGCCCGCTGGCCTGTTCTAAAAATAGCTCAAATAGCAGCACTTACCAGTAAGCTGCCTCAATTTTTTTAATTTTATTTATTTACTAGCAAGCTGGTCTCGCATTGCTCGACATTTTTAATTCTAAAAGAGACAAAACTCAAATACAATTTGAACATCCAAGAAAATATTTTAAAGACTTGGTCTTCACTTGTTTAAATACATTCATTTATATTTTTTACTTTGCTTCTTATAACTTTCAGAAAGACAATTTTAGAGAAAAAATACAACCTTAAAAATGATTTTAGGATATTTAAACACATATAGCTTTTTACCTTTTAAATTACTTCCTCTTCTTTCCTGACAATTTAAATCAATATTCAAGTAAATTTATTTTTTTTTTTAGTTGTAAAGAATGATAAATACATTTGAATTTAATTCTTCATTTTAACTTCTGTTTTTTCGACGAAGAATATTTGAGAAATATTTCTTCGAACTTATGATTAAAATTCCAAAAAATAATTCTGGCAAATCTAGAAAATCTGTAGAATCAAATTTAAATCTTATTTCAGAGTCTTTTGAATTTCTTTTACAATTTTTGGTCTGGGAAATCTAGAAGAATTAATGATTTGTCTTTGTTAGAAATATAGCTTGGTCCAATTTGTTATATATTCTAACAAAGTGCAGATTGGATTTTAACCTATTTAAAACATGTCATCAAAATTCTAAAAATATTCTTAGTCAGGAAAAATTACCAATGATGTTACCGAAATAATTTTTTTAATTTTTTCAAAACACATTCGAATCAGCTAGTTTTTGTCTTCTTTTTTTCGGTTGAATTTTGAATTTTAAAGAGTCGAAATTGAAGATAAACTAAGTTTTAAAATTTTATTTTCATTTTTTTCATGTTTTGTCCCCTTTTAAACCGTTCAATTAAGTGTTTTTTTCATCATTTATTCCCTATAAAAAACCTTCTGTAGAAGGAAAAAAAAGGACGACGGAATGAAAGACGGAAATATACATTTTTATCCATCTTTTTCCGCTTATCCGAGGTCGGGTCGCGGGGGCAACAGCCTAAGGAGGGAAACCCAGACTTCCCTCTCCCCAGCCACTTCGTCTAGCTCTTCCCGGGGGATCCCGAGGCGTTCCCAGGCCAGCCGGGAGACATAGTCTTCCCAAAGTGTCCTGGGTCTTCCTCGTGGCCTCCTACCGGTTGGACGTGCCCTAAACACCTCCCTAGGGAGGCGTTCGGGTGGCATCCTGACCAGAGGCCCGAACCACCTCATCTGGCTCCTCTCGATGTGAAGGAGCAGCGGCTTTACTTTGAGTTCCTCCCGGATGGCAGAGCTTCTCACCCTCTCTCTAAGGGAGAGCCTCGCCACACGGCGGAGGAAACTCATTTCGGCAGCTTGTACCCGTGAACTTATCCTTTCGGTCATGACCCAAAGCTCATGACCATAGGTGAGGATGGGAACGTAGATCGACCGGTAAATTGAGAGCTTTGCCTTCCAGCTCAGCTCCTTCTTCACCACAACGGATCGGTACAATATATATATATATATATATATATATATATATATATATATATATATATATATATATATATATATATATATATATATATATATATATATATATATATATATATATATATATAGATGTATTTATTAAAAGGTAAATTGAGCAAATTGGCTATTTGCGGCAATTTATTTAAGTGTGTTCAAAACTGGTAGCCTTTCGCATTAATCAGTACCCAAGAAGTAGCTCTTGGTTTCAAAAAGGTTGGTGACCCCTGGTATACAGTATACATACACACATATATTATAGTGTCTTTAAAGTGTGCAGTTTTTACTAAAATAGGGACTTTTGTCAAAACTATAAGCAATTCTTTGGGTTGTCATTGATTTTCATGAAAAACTCTGCTTTACTATACAAACTTGTCAGTTTGCAAAACATGTTGTAAAAAAAAATAATTGTAAATCGAGGTTCCACTGTAACCCTCATTCAATTCAAAACAATAAAAAACACTTCTGTTTAGAAAAAAACTATTTCTTTTGGAATTACATTTATAAATAACTTGATTCTTAGATACCGATTTCCCCAAGGCTACTGTAGAGACTGCTGAGCTCAGCTTACAATCCATCAATTATGCTATTTCATTTTGTAAAATGAAAATGTATTGACCCAAAGAGAAATTGGAGACTGGTGGGTGAGCTTGGTTTGGACTGTGGATATGCATCTCTGCAAATGATCACATCAATCAGGTATTTTATACTTTTGAAGACAGTCATTATTTATTTAAGCCACAACTTTCACCCATCATAAATAATTCCAGAGGTTGTTTTTTAAAAAATTTTTATCTCTGACTGTTTTAGGGAGTTTATCTATGATATATAACTACAATATAAAAGGCCCAAATTGAAATAAATAACTGTAGTGAGCAGTACTCCCAAACATACCTCATAAACTTGATTTTTAAACCGTGTCTGCCAGACTAGTCAAGGTTTTCTGTCCTTTCAATCTTATTTTCGGGTATGCCTGGGTGATATATCAATTTTATCTATTAAAGTTCTTTGTTCCAGACAATGTAGAAAATAAAAGATGTGAGCTTTTTCTCTTTTTTTCCCTTAGGAGCTTCCATCGCCTCCTCCACACTAACTTTTCCTTAACAGAGATGCACAATGAGCAACAACATGGCTAACGAGAGCCAGAAGTTTGTTCGCAAGAAAGGAATTAGTATGAGTTAGCTGCAAAAGAACAAGTGTCTGCACGCTGAAAAGTTAGTTTCAAACCCATTGCAACGAAAGGCTGCAACACATTTATTCCAGCATCTAGAACAAGAATGTGAGAAATACCGCCCTTTCTGAAAAGAACAAGACTGCTACAACCAACCAACTCCCGCTAAAAAGCAGCTGACTGCAGTGGAATCTTTAACTGCACTTTTTGGGTAATTTTACCTATTGTTCACAATCATTGTGAAAGACATGACAAATGTATTTTTATTTTTTTAATTAATTCTAACCTTTAATAAACATAAATTAAAGTCATCTTACAGCAGAGCCAATGGGAGGTATGTTTTTCCACCCATAAAACCCAATTGAAAAAAACATCCAAAAAGCACCAACATTACTCCATTTACATTTTGTGACTTAATTATTAACCACGTATTAGTAATAAATGTTATCATAAGCACTAAGGCAGATTAACTACCGTATTTCCTTGAATTGCCGCCGGAGCGCTAATTAATTTAAAACTTCTCACTCCGGCGTTTATCAAAGGCATGCGGTAAAGGCAAGCATGCGCAAATTATTTTTAAACCTCTTCTTACTCCGGCGCTTACCAATGGCATGCAGTAAATTTAGGCCTGCGCTTATAAATTTGAGTGTGATGTAAGGATACCATCATGAAAAGCACATTTAATAAAAAAAGGTTATTATGGTCTTACCTTTACTTATAAATGAAGTCCATGCACAGCTCCTTCTGATCAAAAGCATCGATAACTTGTTTATAGAAGTCTTCCTTATCTTACTTCTGTTTTAAAAGTCTCTGTCTCGATGGAGATCTTCCTTTATACCTCCTGTTTCGAGTGAAAGTCCAGTTTAGAAAACTGTTTTATTTTAGATATGTAATCCTCCATGTTAAAAGTGCAAGCAAGAGGAAAAAATAAACATTCGCTGCTCACTCTTGCTGCTTGTTGTCACTTCTTCTGCAGCCGAGTAGTCGCAAAAAGGATCACTAACGCCCTCTACCACCAGGAGGCGGGAGCCATTTAATGACTCACATTTGACACACGCAGCTACGGTATGATAATAAAACATAGCTGCTTACTGTTCTTTTTAGCATATTCAATAGCTTGGACCTTAAATCCTACTGAATAACTCTTAATCTTCTTCTCTTTATGCAATTTCAAATTATTGTAATCAGCCTCCTCCATTTTCAAAATGATGACAGGGGAAGTGTCACTTGTGACGTGACGAGTTTGACCCGGCGGA